>NW_027468064.1:0-63639 GCF_965363235.1 Mytilus galloprovincialis
CTGTGCTACAAGTCGATATCAATTTTTTATGGGTGGCCTAAATATTGTGGCCGCAACGTCTGTCAATCTAAGGTGTGCACGTTTACGATTACGTTAACAAAATGACACTATCCGCTAACGTTATTGGGTCTTATCGTTTTCTCCGTTTTTTCAAAAATACCGGCGAGTTTATCGGCTGAGCACAACTTTAGTGTTATTAGTGAGTTGCCCTGGCAGTATGCTAACTTTCTGCAGCTATTTTTTGGGGGTCGCATGCATAGTTTGTCCACAATTCATTAAAAGGAAGTGACCTTCAAGGCCGTCATAGATTCCCGGGAGTGTGCTAAATGCCGAAAGTTGTTACAACAAAGCATACATCTACTGTTATGCATTTGTTGCCCTGTTCCTGTGCTACAAGTCGATATCAATTTTTTATGGGTGGCCTAAATATTGTGGCTGGCCGCAACGTCTGTCAATCTAAGGTGTGCACGTTTACGATTACGTTAACAAAATGACACTATCCGCTAACGTTATTGGGTCTTATCGTTTCTCCGTTTTTTCAAAAATACCGGCGAGTTTATCGGCTGAGCACAAACTTTAGTGTTATTAGTGAGTTGCCCTGGCAGTATGCTAACTTTCTGCAGCTATTTTTTGGGGGTCGCATGCATAGTTTGTCCACAATTCATTAAAAGGAAGTGACCTTCAAGGCCGTCATAGATTCCCGGGAGTGTGCTAAATGCCGAAAGTTGTTACAACAAAGCATACATCTACTGTTATGCATTTGTTGCCCTGTTCCTGTGCTACAAGTCGATATCAATTTTTTATGGGTGGCCTAAATATTGTGGCCGCAACGTCTGTCAATCTAAGGTGTGCACGTTTACGATTACGTTAACAAAATGACACTATCCGCTAACGTTATTGGGTCTTATCGTTTTCTCCGTTTTTCAAAAAATACCGGCGAGTTTATCGGCTGAGCACAACTTTAGTGTTATTAGTGAGTTGCCCTGGCAGTATGCTAACTTTCTGCAGCTATTTTTGGGGTCGCATGCATAGTTTGTCCACAATTCATTAAAAGGAAGTGACCTTCAAGGCCGTCATAGATTCCGGGAGTGTGCTAAATGCCGAAAGTTGTTACAACAAGCATACATCTACTGTTATGCATTTGTTGCCCTGTTCCTGTGCTACAAGTCGATATCAATTTTTTATGGGTGGCCTAAATATTGTGGCCGCAACGTCTGTCAATCTAAGGTGTGCACGTTTACGATTACGTTAACAAAATGACACTATCCGCTAACGTTATTGGGTCTTATCGTTTTCTCCGTTTTTCAAAAATACCGGCGAGTTTATCGGCTGAGCACAACTTTAGTGTTATTAGTGAGTTGCCCTGGCAGTATGCTAACTTTCTGCAGCTATTTTTTGGGGGTCGCATGCATAGTTTGTCCACAATTCATTAAAAGGAAGTGACCTTCAAGGCCGTCATAGATTCCCGGGAGTGTGCTAAATGCCGAAAGTTGTTACAAACAAAGCATACATCTACTGTTATGCATTTGTTGCCCTGTTCCTGTGCTACAAGTCGATATCAATTTTTTATGGGTGGCCTAAATATTGTGGCCGCAACGTCTGTCAATCTAAGGTGTGCACGTTTACGATTACGTTAACAAAATGACACTATCCGCTAACGTTATTGGGTCTTATCGTTTTCTCCGTTTTTTCAAAAATACCGGCGAGTTTATCGGCTGAGCACAACTTTAGTGTTATTAGTGAGTTGCCCTGGCAGTATGCTAACTTTCTGCAGCTATTTTTTGGGGGTCGCATGCATAGTTGTCCCACAATTCATTAAAAGGAAGTGACCTTCAAGGCCGTCATAGATTCCCGGGAGTGTGCTAAATGCCGAAAGTTGTTACAACAAAGCATACATCTACTGTTATGCATTTGTTGCCCTGTTCCTGTGCTACAAGTCGATATCAATTTTTTATGGGTGGCCTAAATATTGTGGCCGCAACGTCTGTCAATCTAAGGTGTGCACGTTTACGATTACGTTAACAAAATGACACTATCCGCTAACGTTATTGGGTCTTATCGTTTTCTCCGTTTTTTCAAAAATACCGGCGAGTTTATCGGCTGAGCACAACTTTAGTGTTATTAGTGAGTTGCCCTGGCAGTATGCTAACTTTCTGCAGCTATTTTTTGGGGGTCGCATGCATAGTTTGTCCACAATTCATTAAAAGGAAGTGACCTTCAAGGCCGTCATAGATTCCCGGGAGTGTGCTAAATGCCGAAAGTTGTTACAACAAAGCATACATCTACTGTTATGCATTTGTTGCCCTGTTCCTGTGCTACAAGTCGATATCAATTTTTTATGGGTGGCCTAAATATTGTGGCCGCAACGTCTGTCAATCTAAGGTGTGCACGTTTACGATTACGTTAACAAAATGACACTATCCGCTAACGTTATTGGGTCTTATCGTTTTCTCCGTTTTTTCAAAAATACCGGCGAGTTTATCGGCTGAGCACAACTTTAGTGTTATTAGTGAGTTGCCCTGGCAGTATGCTAACTTTCTGCAGCTATTTTTTGGGGGTCGCATGCATAGTTTGTCCACAATTCATTAAAAGGAAGTGACCTTCAAGGCCGTCATAGATTCCCGGGAGTGTGCTAAATGCCGAAAGTTGTTACAACAAAGCATACATCTACTGTTATGCATTTGTTGCCCTGTTCCTGTGCTACAAGTCGATATCAATTTTTTATGGGTGGCCTAAATATTGTGGCCGCAACGTCTGTCAATCTAAGGTGTGCACGTTTACGATTACGTTAACAAAATGACACTATCCGCTAACGTTATTGGGTCTTATCGTTTTCTCCGTTTTTTCAAAAATACCGGCGAGTTTATCGGCTGAGCACAACTTTAGTGTTATTAGTGAGTTGCCCTGGCAGTATGCTAACTTTCTGCAGCTATTTTTTGGGGGTCGCATGCATAGTTTGTCCACAATTCATTAAAAGGAAGTGACCTTCAAGGCCGTCATAGATTCCCGGGAGTGTGCTAAATGCCGAAAGTTGTTACAACAAAGCATACATCTACTGTTATGCATTTGTTGCCCTGTTCCTGTGCTACAAGTCGATATCAATTTTTTATGGGTGGCCTAAATATTGTGGCCGCAACGTCTGTCAATCTAAGGTGTGCACGTTTACGATTACGTTAACAAAATGACACTATCCGCTAACGTTATTGGGTCTTATCGTTTTCTCCGTTTTTTCAAAAATACCGGCGAGTTTATCGGCTGAGCACAACTTTAGTGTTATTAGTGAGTTGCCCTGGCAGTATGCTAACTTTCTGCAGCTATTTTTTGGGGGTCGCATGCATAGTTTGTCCACAATTCATTAAAAGGAAGTGACCTTCAAGGCCGTCATAGATTCCCGGGAGTGTGCTAAATGCCGAAAGTTGTTACAACAAAGCATACATCTACTGTTATGCATTTGTTGCCCTGTTCCTGTGCTACAAGTCGATATCAATTTTTTATGGGTGGCCTAAATATTGTGGCCGCAACGTCTGTCAATCTAAGGTGTGCACGTTTACGATTACGTTAACAAAATGACACTATCCGCTAACGTTATTGGGTCTTATCGTTTTCTCCGTTTTTTCAAAAATACCGGCGAGTTTATCGGCTGAGCACAACTTTAGTGTTATTAGTGAGTTGCCCTGGCAGTATGCTAACTTTCTGCAGCTATTTTTTGGGGGTCGCATGCATAGTTTGTCCACAATTCATTAAAAGGAAGTGACCTTCAAGGCCGTCATAGATTCCCGGGAGTGTGCTAAATGCCGAAAGTTGTTACAACAAAGCATACATCTACTGTTATGCATTTGTTGCCCTGTTCCTGTGCTACAAGTCGATATCAATTTTTTATGGGTGGCCTAAATATTGTGGCCGCAACGTCTGTCAATCTAAGGTGTGCACGTTTACGATTACGTTAACAAAATGACACTATCCGCTAACGTTATTGGGTCTTATCGTTTTCTCCGTTTTTTCAAAAATACCGGCGAGTTTATCGGCTGAGCACAACTTTAGTGTTATTAGTGAGTTGCCCTGGCAGTATGCTAACTTTCTGCAGCTATTTTTTGGGGGTCGCATGCATAGTTTGTCCACAATTCATTAAAAGGAAGTGACCTTCAAGGCCGTCATAGATTCCCGGGAGTGTGCTAAATGCCGAAAGTTGTTACAACAAAGCATACATCTACTGTTATGCATTTGTTGCCCTGTTCCTGTGCTACAAGTCGATATCAATTTTTTATGGGTGGCCTAAATATTGTGGCCGCAACGTCTGTCAATCTAAGGTGTGCACGTTTACGATTACGTTAACAAAATGACACTATCCGCTAACGTTATTGGGTCTTATCGTTTTCTCCGTTTTTTCAAAAATACCGGCGAGTTTATCGGCTGAGCACAACTTTAGTGTTATTAGTGAGTTGCCCTGGCAGTATGCTAACTTTCTGCAGCTATTTTTTGGGGGTCGCATGCATAGTTTGTCCACAATTCATTAAAAGGAAGTGACCTTCAAGGCCGTCATAGATTCCCGGGAGTGTGCTAAATGCCGAAAGTTGTTACAACAAAGCATACATCTACTGTTATGCATTTGTTGCCCTGTTCCTGTGCTACAAGTCGATATCAATTTTTTATGGGTGGCCTAAATATTGTGGCCGCAACGTCTGTCAATCTAAGGTGTGCACGTTTACGATTACGTTAACAAAATGACACTATCCGCTAACGTTATTGGGTCTTATCGTTTTCTCCGTTTTTTCAAAAATACCGGCGAGTTTATCGGCTGAGCACAACTTTAGTGTTATTAGTGAGTTGCCCTGGCAGTATGCTAACTTTCTGCAGCTATTTTTTGGGGGTCGCATGCATAGTTTGTCCACAATTCATTAAAAGGAAGTGACCTTCAAGGCCGTCATAGATTCCCGGGAGTGTGCTAAATGCCGAAAGTTGTTACAACAAAGCATACATCTACTGTTATGCATTTGTTGCCCTGTTCCTGTGCTACAAGTCGATATCAATTTTTTATGGGTGGCCTAAATATTGTGGCCGCAACGTCTGTCAATCTAAGGTGTGCACGTTTACGATTACGTTAACAAAATGACACTATCCGCTAACGTTATTGGGTCTTATCGTTTTCTCCGTTTTTTCAAAAATACCGGCGAGTTTATCGGCTGAGCACAACTTTAGTGTTATTAGTGAGTTGCCCTGGCAGTATGCTAACTTTCTGCAGCTATTTTTTGGGGGTCGCATGCATAGTTTGTCCACAATTCATTAAAAGGAAGTGACCTTCAAGGCCGTCATAGATTCCCGGGAGTGTGCTAAATGCCGAAAGTTGTTACAACAAAGCATACATCTACTGTTATGCATTTGTTGCCCTGTTCCTGTGCTACAAGTCGATATCAATTTTTTATGGGTGGCCTAAATATTGTGGCCGCAACGTCTGTCAATCTAAGGTGTGCACGTTTACGATTACGTTAACAAAATGACACTATCCGCTAACGTTATTGGGTCTTATCGTTTTCTCCGTTTTTTCAAAAATACCGGCGAGTTTATCGGCTGAGCACAACTTTAGTGTTATTAGTGAGTTGCCCTGGCAGTATGCTAACTTTCTGCAGCTATTTTTTGGGGGTCGCATGCATAGTTTGTCCACAATTCATTAAAAGGAAGTGACCTTCAAGGCCGTCATAGATTCCCGGGAGTGTGCTAAATGCCGAAAGTTGTTACAACAAAGCATACATCTACTGTTATGCATTTGTTGCCCTGTTCCTGTGCTACAAGTCGATATCAATTTTTTATGGGTGGCCTAAATATTGTGGCCGCAACGTCTGTCAATCTAAGGTGTGCACGTTTACGATTACGTTAACAAAATGACACTATCCGCTAACGTTATTGGGTCTTATCGTTTTCTCCGTTTTTTCAAAAATACCGGCGAGTTTATCGGCTGAGCACAACTTTAGTGTTATTAGTGAGTTGCCCTGGCAGTATGCTAACTTTCTGCAGCTATTTTTGGGGGGTCGCATGCATAGTTTGTCCACAATTCATTAAAAGGAAGTGACCTTCAAGGCCGTCATAGATTCCCGGGAGTGTGCTAAATGCCGAAAGTTGTTACAACAAAGCATACATCTACTGTTATGCATTTGTTGCCCTGTTCCTGTGCTACAAGTCGATATCAATTTTTTATGGGTGGCCTAAATATTGTGGCCGCAACGTCTGTCAATCTAAGGTGTGCACGTTTACGATTACGTTAACAAAATGACACTATCCGCTAACGTTATTGGGTCTAATATTTTTCTCCGTTTTTTCAAAAATACCGGCGAGTTTATCGGCTGAGCACAACTTTAGTGTTATTAGTGAGTTGCCCTGGCAGTATGCTAACTTTCTGCAGCTATTTTTTGGGGGTCGCATGCATAGTTTGTCCACAATTCATTAAAAGGAAGTGACCTTCAAGGCCGTCATAGATTCCCGGGAGTGTGCTAAATGCCGAAAGTTGTTACAACAAAGCATACATCTACTGTTATGCATTTGTTGCCCTGTTCCTGTGCTACAAGTCGATATCAATTTTTTATGGGTGGCCTAAATATTGTGGCCGCAACGTCTGTCAATCTAAGGTGTGCACGTTTACGATTACGTTAACAAAATGACACTATCCGCTAACGTTATTGGGTCTTATCGTTTTCTCCGTTTTTTCAAAAATACCGGCGAGTTTATCGGCTGAGCACAACTTTAGTGTTATTAGTGAGTTGCCCTGGCAGTATGCTAACTTTCTGCAGCTATTTTTTGGGGGTCGCATGCATAGTTTGTCCACAATTCATTAAAAGGAAGTGACCTTCAAGGCCGTCATAGATTCCCGGGAGTGTGCTAAATGCCGAAAGTTGTTACAACAAAGCATACATCTACTGTTATGCATTTGTTGCCCTGTTCCTGTGCTACAAGTCGATATCAATTTTTTATGGGTGGCCTAAATATTGTGGCCGCAACGTCTGTCAATCTAAGGTGTGCACGTTTACGATTACGTTAACAAAATGACACTATCCGCTAACGTTATTGGGTCTTATCGTTTTCTCCGTTTTTTCAAAAATACCGGCGAGTTTATCGGCTGAGCACAACTTTAGTGGTATTAGTGAGTTGCCCTGGCAGTATGCTAACTTTCTGCAGCTATTTTTTGGGGGTCGCATGCATAGTTTGTCCACAATTCATTAAAAGGAAGTGACCTTCAAGGCCGTCATAGATTCCCGGGAGTGTGCTAAATGCCGAAAGTTGTTACAACAAAGCATACATCTACTGTTATGCATTTGTTGCCCTGTTCCTGTGCTACAAGTCGATATCAATTTTTTATGGGTGGCCTAAATATTGTGGCCGCAACGTCTGTCAATCTAAGGTGTGCACGTTTACGATTACGTTAACAAAATGACACTATCCGCTAACGTTATTGGGTCTTATCGTTTTCTCCGTTTTTTCAAAAATACCGGCGAGTTTATCGGCTGAGCACAACTTTAGTGTTATTAGTGAGTTGCCCTGGCAGTATGCTAACTTTCTGCAGCTATTTTTGGGGGGTCGCATGGTGGCCGCAACGTCTGTCAATCTAACGTTACGATACGTTAAAAACAGTTGAGCACAACTTTAGTGTTATTAGTGAGTTAAGGAAGTGACCCTTCCAGTATAACTACTGTTATGCATTTGTTGCCCTGTTCCTGTGCTACAAGTCGATATCAATTTTTTATGGGTGGCCTAAATATTGTGGCCGCAACGTCTGTCAATCTAAGGTGTGCACGTTTACGATTACGTTAACAAAATGACACTATCCGCTAACGTTATTGGGTCTTATCGTTTTCTCCGTTTTTTCAAAAATACCGGCGAGTTTATCGGCTGAGCACAACTTTAGTGTTATTAGTGAGTTGCCCTGGCAGTATGCTAACTTTCTGCAGCTATTTTTTGGGGGTCGCATGCATAGTTTGTCCACAATTCATTAAAAGGAAGTGACCTTCAAGGCCGTCATAGATTCCCGGGAGTGTGCTAAATGCCGAAAGTTGTTACAACAAAGCATACATCTACTGTTATGCATTTGTTGCCCTGTTCCTGTGCTACAAGTCGATATCAATTTTTTATGGGTGGCCTAAATATTGTGGCCGCAACGTCTGTCAATCTAAGGTGTGCACGTTTACGATTACGTTAACAAAATGACACTATCCGCTAACGTTATTGGGTCTTATCGTTTTCTCCGTTTTTTCAAAAATACCGGCGAGTTTATCGGCTGAGCACAACTTTAGTGTTATTAGTGAGTTGCCCTGGCAGTATGCTAACTTTCTGCAGCTATTTTTTGGGGGTCGCATGCATAGTTTGTCCACAATTCATTAAAAGGAAGTGACCTTCAAGGCCGTCATAGATTCCCGGGAGTGTGCTAAATGCCGAAAGTTGTTACAACAAAGCATACATCTACTGTTATGCATTTGTTGCCCTGTTCCTGTGCTACAAGTCGATATCAATTTTTTATGGGTGGCCTAAATATTGTGGCCGCAACGTCTGTCAATCTAAGGTGTGCACGTTTACGATTACGTTAACAAAATGACACTATCCGCTAACGTTATTGGGTCTTATCGTTTTCTCCGTTTTTTCAAAAATACCGGCGAGTTTATCGGCTGAGCACAACTTTAGTGGTATTAGTGAGTTGCCCTGGCAGTATGCTAACTTTCTGCAGCTATTTTTTGGGGGTCGCATGCATAGTTTGTCCACAATTCATTAAAAGGAAGTGACCTTCAAGGCCGTCATAGATTCCCGGGAGTGTGCTAAATGCCGAAAGTTGTTACAACAAAGCATACATCTACTGTTATGCATTTGTTGCCCTGTTCCTGTGCTACAAGTCGATATCAATTTTTTATGGGTGGCCTAAATATTGTGGCCGCAACGTCTGTCAATCTAAGGTGTGCACGTTTACGATTACGTTAACAAAATGACACTATCCGCTAACGTTATTGGGTCTTATCGTTTTCTCCGTTTTTTCAAAAATACCGGCGAGTTTATCGGCTGAGCACAACTTTAGTGTTATTAGTGAGTTGCCCTGGCAGTATGCTAACTTTCTGCAGCTATTTTTGGGGGGTCGCATGCATAGTTTGTCCACAATTCATTAAAAGGAAGTGACCTTCAAGGCCGTCATAGATTCCCGGGAGTGTGCTAAATGCCGAAAGTTGTTACAACAAAGCATACATCTACTGTTATGCATTTGTTGCCCTGTTCCTGTGCTACAAGTCGATATCAATTTTTTATGGGTGGCCTAAATATTGTGGCCGCAACGTCTGTCAATCTAAGGTGTGCACGTTTACGATTACGTTAACAAAATGACACTATCCGCTAACGTTATTGGGTCTTATCGTTTTCTCCGTTTTTTCAAAAATACCGGCGAGTTTATCGGCTGAGCACAACTTTAGTGTTATTAGTGAGTTGCCCTGGCAGTATGCTAACTTTTTGCAGCTATTTTTTGGGGGTCGCATGCATAGTTTGTCCACAATTCATTAAAAGGAAGTGACCTTCAAGGCCGTCATAGATTCCCGGGAGTGTGCTAAATGCCGAAAGTTGTTACAACAAAGCATACATCTACTGTTATGCATTTGTTGCCCTGTTCCTGTGCTACAAGTCGATATCAATTTTTTATGGGTGGCCTAAATATTGTGGCCGCAACGTCTGTCAATCTAAGGTGTGCACGTTTACGATTACGTTAACAAAATGACACTATCCGCTAACGTTATTGGGTCTTATCGTTTTCTCCGTTTTTTCAAAAATACCGGCGAGTTTATCGGCTGAGCACAACTTTAGTGTTATTAGTGAGTTGCCCTGGCAGTATGCTAACTTTCTGCAGCTATTTTTTGGGGGTCGCATGCATAGTTTGTCCACAATTCATTAAAAGGAAGTGACCTTCAAGGCCGTCATAGATTCCCGGGAGTGTGCTAAATGCCGAAAGTTGTTACAACAAAGCATACATCTACTGTTATGCATTTGTTGCCCTGTTCCTGTGCTACAAGTCGATATCAATTTTTTATGGGTGGCCTAAATATTGTGGCCGCAACGTCTGTCAATCTAAGGTGTGCACGTTTACGATTACGTTAACAAAATGACACTATCCGCTAACGTTATTGGGTCTTATCGTTTTCTCCGTTTTTTCAAAAATACCGGCGAGTTTATCGGCTGAGCACAACTTTAGTGGTATTAGTGAGTTGCCCTGGCAGTATGCTAACTTTCTGCAGCTATTTTTTGGGGGTCGCATGCATAGTTTGTCCACAATTCATTAAAAGGAAGTGACCTTCAAGGCCGTCATAGATTCCCGGGAGTGTGCTAAATGCCGAAAGTTGTTACAACAAAGCATACATCTACTGTTATGCATTTGTTGCCCTGTTCCTGTGCTACAAGTCGATATCAATTTTTTATGGGTGGCCTAAATATTGTGGCCGCAACGTCTGTCAATCTAAGGTGTGCACGTTTACGATTACGTTAACAAAATGACACTATCCGCTAACGTTATTGGGTCTTATCGTTTTCTCCGTTTTTTCAAAAAGACCGGCGAGTTTATCGGCTGAGCACAACTTTAGTGTTATTAGTGAGTTGCCCTGGCAGTATGCTAACTTTCTGCAGCTATTTTTGGGGGGTCGCATGCATAGTTTGTCCACAATTCATTAAAAGGAAGTGACCTTCAAGGCCGTCATAGATTCCCGGGAGTGTGCTAAATGCCGAAAGTTGTTACAACAAAGCATACATCTACTGTTATGCATTTGTTGCCCTGTTCCTGTGCTACAAGTCGATATCAATTTTTTATGGGTGGCCTAAATATTGTGGCCGCAACGTCTGTCAATCTAAGGTGTGCACGTTTACGATTACGTTAACAAAATGACACTATCCGCTAACGTTATTGGGTCTTATCGTTTTCTCCGTTTTTTCAAAAATACCGGCGAGTTTATCGGCTGAGCACAACTTTAGTGTTATTAGTGAGTTGCCCTGGCAGTATGCTAACTTTCTGCAGCTATTTTTTGGGGGTCGCATGCATAGTTTGTCCACAATTCATTAAAAGGAAGTGACCTTCAAGGCCGTCATAGATTCCCGGGAGTGTGCTAAATGCCGAAAGTTGTTACAACAAAGCATACATCTACTGTTATGCATTTGTTGCCCTGTTCCTGTGCTACAAGTCGATATCAATTTTTTATGGGTGGCCTAAATATTGTGGCCGCAACGTCTGTCAATCTAAGGTGTGCACGTTTACGATTACGTTAACAAAATGACACTATCCGCTAACGTTATTGGGTCTTATCGTTTTCTCCGTTTTTTCAAAAATACCGGCGAGTTTATCGGCTGAGCACAACTTTAGTGGTATTAGTGAGTTGCCCTGGCAGTATGCTAACTTTCTGCAGCTATTTTTTGGGGGTCGCATGCATAGTTTGTCCACAATTCATTAAAAGGAAGTGACCTTCAAGGCCGTCATAGATTCCCGGGAGTGTGCTAAATGCCGAAAGTTGTTACAACAAAGCATACATCTACTGTTATGCATTTGTTGCCCTGTTCCTGTGCTACAAGTCGATATCAATTTTTTATGGGTGGCCTAAATATTGTGGCCGCAACGTCTGTCAATCTAAGGTGTGCACGTTTACGATTACGTTAACAAAATGACACTATCCGCTAACGTTATTGGGTCTTATCGTTTTCTCCGTTTTTTCAAAAATACCGGCGAGTTTATCGGCTGAGCACAACTTTAGTGGTATTAGTGAGTTGCCCTGGCAGTATGCTAACTTTCTGCAGCTATTTTTTGGGGGTCGCATGCATAGTTTGTCCACAATTCATTAAAAGGAAGTGACCTTCAAGGCCGTCATAGATTCCCGGGAGTGTGCTAAATGCCGAAAGTTGTTACAACAAAGCATACATCTACTGTTATGCATTTGTTGCCCTGTTCCTGTGCTACAAGTCGATATCAATTTTTTATGGGTGGCCTAAATATTGTGGCCGCAACGTCTGTCAATCTAAGGTGTGCACGTTTACGATTACGTTAACAAAATGACACTATCCGCTAACGTTATTGGGTCTTATCGTTTTCTCCGTTTTTTCAAAAATACCGGCGAGTTTATCGGCTGAGCACAACTTTAGTGTTATTAGTGAGTTGCCCTGGCAGTATGCTAACTTTCTGCAGCTATTTTTGGGGGGTCGCATGCATAGTTTGTCCACAATTCATTAAAAGGAAGTGACCTTCAAGGCCGTCATAGATTCCCGGGAGTGTGCTAAATGCCGAAAGTTGTTACAACAAAGCATACATCTACTGTTATGCATTTGTTGCCCTGTTCCTGTGCTACAAGTCGATATCAATTTTTTATGGGTGGCCTAAATATTGTGGCCGCAACGTCTGTCAATCTAAGGTGTGCACGTTTACGATTACGTTAACAAAATGACACTATCCGCTAACGTTATTGGGTCTTATCGTTTTCTCCGTTTTTTCAAAAATACCGGCGAGTTTATCGGCTGAGCACAACTTTAGTGTTATTAGTGAGTTGCCCTGGCAGTATGCTAACTTTCTGCAGCTATTTTTTGGGGGTCGCATGCATAGTTTGTCCACAATTCATTAAAAGGAAGTGACCTTCAAGGCCGTCATAGATTCCCGGGAGTGTGCTAAATGCCGAAAGTTGTTACAACAAAGCATACATCTACTGTTATGCATTTGTTGCCCTGTTCCTGTGCTACAAGTCGATATCAATTTTTTATGGGTGGCCTAAATATTGTGGCCGCAACGTCTGTCAATCTAAGGTGTGCACGTTTACGATTACGTTAACAAAATGACACTATCCGCTAACGTTATTGGGTCTTATCGTTTTCTCCGTTTTTTCAAAAATACCGGCGAGTTTATCGGCTGAGCACAACTTTAGTGTTATTAGTGAGTTGCCCTGGCAGTATGCTAACTTTCTGCAGCTATTTTTTGGGGGTCGCATGCATAGTTTGTCCACAATTCATTAAAAGGAAGTGACCTTCAAGGCCGTCATAGATTCCCGGGAGTGTGCTAAATGCCGAAAGTTGTTACAACAAAGCATACATCTACTGTTATGCATTTGTTGCCCTGTTCCTGTGCTACAAGTCGATATCAATTTTTTATGGGTGGCCTAAATATTGTGGCCGCAACGTCTGTCAATCTAAGGTGTGCACGTTTACGATTACGTTAACAAAATGACACTATCCGCTAACGTTATTGGGTCTTATCGTTTTCTCCGTTTTTTCAAAAATACCGGCGAGTTTATCGGCTGAGCACAACTTTAGTGGTATTAGTGAGTTGCCCTGGCAGTATGCTAACTTTCTGCAGCTATTTTTTGGGGGTCGCATGCATAGTTTGTCCACAATTCATTAAAAGGAAGTGACCTTCAAGGCCGTCATAGATTCCCGGGAGTGTGCTAAATGCCGAAAGTTGTTACAACAAAGCATACATCTACTGTTATGCATTTGTTGCCCTGTTCCTGTGCTACAAGTCGATATCAATTTTTTATGGGTGGCCTAAATATTGTGGCCGCAACGTCTGTCAATCTAAGGTGTGCACGTTTACGATTACGTTAACAAAATGACACTATCCGCTAACGTTATTGGGTCTTATCGTTTTCTCCGTTTTTTCAAAAATACCGGCGAGTTTATCGGCTGAGCACAACTTTAGTGTTATTAGTGAGTTGCCCTGGCAGTATGCTAACTTTCTGCAGCTATTTTTGGGGGGTCGCATGCATAGTTTGTCCACAATTCATTAAAAGGAAGTGACCTTCAAGGCCGTCATAGATTCCCGGGAGTGTGCTAAATGCCGAAAGTTGTTACAACAAAGCATACATCTACTGTTATGCATTTGTTGCCCTGTTCCTGTGCTACAAGTCGATATCAATTTTTTATGGGTGGCCTAAATATTGTGGCCGCAACGTCTGTCAATCTAAGGTGTGCACGTTTACGATTACGTTAACAAAATGACACTATCCGCTAACGTTATTGGGTCTTATCGTTTTCTCCGTTTTTTCAAAAATACCGGCGAGTTTATCGGCTGAGCACAACTTTAGTGTTATTAGTGAGTTGCCCTGGCAGTATGCTAACTTTCTGCAGCTATTTTTTGGGGGTCGCATGCATAGTTTGTCCACAATTCATTAAAAGGAAGTGACCTTCAAGGCCGTCATAGATTCCCGGGAGTGTGCTAAATGCCGAAAGTTGTTACAACAAAGCATACATCTACTGTTATGCATTTGTTGCCCTGTTCCTGTGCTACAAGTCGATATCAATTTTTTATGGGTGGCCTAAATATTGTGGCCGCAACGTCTGTCAATCTAAGGTGTGCACGTTTACGATTACGTTAACAAAATGACACTATCCGCTAACGTTATTGGGTCTTATCGTTTTCTCCGTTTTTTCAAAAATACCGGCGAGTTTATCGGCTGAGCACAACTTTAGTGTTATTAGTGAGTTGCCCTGGCAGTATGCTAACTTTCTGCAGCTATTTTTGGGGGGTCGCATGCATAGTTTGTCCACAATTCATTAAAAGGAAGTGACCTTCAAGGCCGTCATAGATTCCCGGGAGTGTGCTAAATGCCGAAAGTTGTTACAACAAAGCATACATCTACTGTTATGCATTTGTTGCCCTGTTCCTGTGCTACAAGTCGATATCAATTTTTTATGGGTGGCCTAAATATTGTGGCCGCAACGTCTGTCAATCTAAGGTGTGCACGTTTACGATTACGTTAACAAAATGACACTATCCGCTAACGTTATTGGGTCTAATATTTTTCTCCGTTTTTTCAAAAATACCGGCGAGTTTATCGGCTGAGCACAACTTTAGTGTTATTAGTGAGTTGCCCTGGCAGTATGCTAACTTTCTGCAGCTATTTTTTGGGGGTCGCATGCATAGTTTGTCCACAATTCATTAAAAGGAAGTGACCTTCAAGGCCGTCATAGATTCCCGGGAGTGTGCTAAATGCCGAAAGTTGTTACAACAAAGCATACATCTACTGTTATGCATTTGTTGCCCTGTTCCTGTGCTACAAGTCGATATCAATTTTTTATGGGTGGCCTAAATATTGTGGCCGCAACGTCTGTCAATCTAAGGTGTGCACGTTTACGATTACGTTAACAAAATGACACTATCCGCTAACGTTATTGGGTCTTATCGTTTTCTCCGTTTTTTCAAAAATACCGGCGAGTTTATCGGCTGAGCACAACTTTAGTGTTATTAGTGAGTTGCCCTGGCAGTATGCTAACTTTCTGCAGCTATTTTTTGGGGGTCGCATGCATAGTTTGTCCACAATTCATTAAAAGGAAGTGACCTTCAAGGCCGTCATAGATTCCCGGGAGTGTGCTAAATGCCGAAAGTTGTTACAACAAAGCATACATCTACTGTTATGCATTTGTTGCCCTGTTCCTGTGCTACAAGTCGATATCAATTTTTTATGGGTGGCCTAAATATTGTGGCCGCAACGTCTGTCAATCTAAGGTGTGCACGTTTACGATTACGTTAACAAAATGACACTATCCGCTAACGTTATTGGGTCTTATCGTTTTCTCCGTTTTTTCAAAAATACCGGCGAGTTTATCGGCTGAGCACAACTTTAGTGGTATTAGTGAGTTGCCCTGGCAGTATGCTAACTTTCTGCAGCTATTTTTTGGGGGTCGCATGCATAGTTTGTCCACAATTCATTAAAAGGAAGTGACCTTCAAGGCCGTCATAGATTCCCGGGAGTGTGCTAAATGCCGAAAGTTGTTACAACAAAGCATACATCTACTGTTATGCATTTGTTGCCCTGTTCCTGTGCTACAAGTCGATATCAATTTTTTATGGGTGGCCTAAATATTGTGGCCGCAACGTCTGTCAATCTAAGGTGTGCACGTTTACGATTACGTTAACAAAATGACACTATCCGCTAACGTTATTGGGTCTTATCGTTTTCTCCGTTTTTTCAAAAATACCGGCGAGTTTATCGGCTGAGCACAACTTTAGTGTTATTAGTGAGTTGCCCTGGCAGTATGCTAACTTTCTGCAGCTATTTTTGGGGGGTCGCATGCATAGTTTGTCCACAATTCATTAAAAGGAAGTGACCTTCAAGGCCGTCATAGATTCCCGGGAGTGTGCTAAATGCCGAAAGTTGTTACAACAAAGCATACATCTACTGTTATGCATTTGTTGCCCTGTTCCTGTGCTACAAGTCGATATCAATTTTTTATGGGTGGCCTAAATATTGTGGCCGCAACGTCTGTCAATCTAAGGTGTGCACGTTTACGATTACGTTAACAAAATGACACTATCCGCTAACGTTATTGGGTCTTATCGTTTTCTCCGTTTTTTCAAAAATACCGGCGAGTTTATCGGCTGAGCACAACTTTAGTGTTATTAGTGAGTTGCCCTGGCAGTATGCTAACTTTCTGCAGCTATTTTTTGGGGGTCGCATGCATAGTTTGTCCACAATTCATTAAAAGGAAGTGACCTTCAAGGCCGTCATAGATTCCCGGGAGTGTGCTAAATGCCGAAAGTTGTTACAACAAAGCATACATCTACTGTTATGCATTTGTTGCCCTGTTCCTGTGCTACAAGTCGATATCAATTTTTTATGGGTGGCCTAAATATTGTGGCCGCAACGTCTGTCAATCTAAGGTGTGCACGTTTACGATTACGTTAACAAAATGACACTATCCGCTAACGTTATTGGGTCTTATCGTTTTCTCCGTTTTTTCAAAAATACCGGCGAGTTTATCGGCTGAGCACAACTTTAGTGGTATTAGTGAGTTGCCCTGGCAGTATGCTAACTTTCTGCAGCTATTTTTTGGGGGTCGCATGCATAGTTTGTCCACAATTCATTAAAAGGAAGTGACCTTCAAGGCCGTCATAGATTCCCGGGAGTGTGCTAAATGCCGAAAGTTGTTACAACAAAGCATACATCTACTGTTATGCATTTGTTGCCCTGTTCCTGTGCTACAAGTCGATATCAATTTTTTATGGGTGGCCTAAATATTGTGGCCGCAACGTCTGTCAATCTAAGGTGTGCACGTTTACGATTACGTTAACAAAATGACACTATCCGCTAACGTTATTGGGTCTTATCGTTTTCTCCGTTTTTTCAAAAATACCGGCGAGTTTATCGGCTGAGCACAACTTTAGTGTTATTAGTGAGTTGCCCTGGCAGTATGCTAACTTTCTGCAGCTATTTTTTGGGGGTCGCATGCATAGTTTGTCCACAATTCATTAAAAGGAAGTGACCTTCAAGGCCGTCATAGATTCCCGGGAGTGTGCTAAATGCCGAAAGTTGTTACAACAAAGCATACATCTACTGTTATGCATTTGTTGCCCTGTTCCTGTGCTACAAGTCGATATCAATTTTTTATGGGTGGCCTAAATATTGTGGCCGCAACGTCTGTCAATCTAAGGTGTGCACGTTTACGATTACGTTAACAAAATGACACTATCCGCTAACGTTATTGGGTCTTATCGTTTTCTCCGTTTTTTCAAAAATACCGGCGAGTTTATCGGCTGAGCACAACTTTAGTGTTATTAGTGAGTTGCCCTGGCAGTATGCTAACTTTCTGCAGCTATTTTTTGGGGGTCGCATGCATAGTTTGTCCACAATTCATTAAAAGGAAGTGACCTTCAAGGCCGTCATAGATTCCCGGGAGTGTGCTAAATGCCGAAAGTTGTTACAACAAAGCATACATCTACTGTTATGCATTTGTTGCCCTGTTCCTGTGC
This sequence comes from Mytilus galloprovincialis, assembly GCF_965363235.1. Taxonomy (NCBI): domain Eukaryota; kingdom Metazoa; phylum Mollusca; class Bivalvia; order Mytilida; family Mytilidae; genus Mytilus; species Mytilus galloprovincialis. Next base: position 17,717 of record NW_027468064.1, read on the forward strand.
TACAAGTCGATATCAATTTTTTATGGGTGGCCTAAATATTGTGGCCGCAACGTCTGTCAATCTAAGGTGTGCACGTTTACGATTACGTTAACAAAATGACACTATCCGCTAACGTTATTGGGTCTTATCGTTTTCTCCGTTTTTTCAAAAATACCGGCGAGTTTATCGGCTGAGCACAACTTTAGTGGTATTAGTGAGTTGCCCTGGCAGTATGCTAACTTTCTGCAGCTATTTTTTGGGGGTCGCATGCATAGTTTGTCCACAATTCATTAAAAGGAAGTGACCTTCAAGGCCGTCATAGATTCCCGGGAGTGTGCTAAATGCCGAAAGTTGTTACAACAAAGCATACATCTACTGTTATGCATTTGTTGCCCTGTTCCTGTGCTACAAGTCGATGTCAATTTTTTATGGGTGGCCTAAATATTGTGGCCGCAACGTCTGTCAATCTAAGGTGTGCACGTTTACGATTACGTTAACAAAATGACACTATCCGCTAACGTTATTGGGTCTTATCGTTTTCTCCGTTTTTTCAAAAATACCGGCGAGTTTATCGGCTGAGCACAACTTTAGTGTTATTAGTGAGTTGCCCTGGCAGTATGCTAACTTTCTGCAGCTATTTTTTGGGGGTCGCATGCATAGTTTGTCCACAATTCATTAAAAGGAAGTGACCTTCAAGGCCGTCATAGATTCCCGGGAGTGTGCTAAATGCCGAAAGTTGTTACAACAAAGCATACATCTACTGTTATGCATTTGTTGCCCTGTTCCTGTGCTACAAGTCGATATCAATTTTTTATGGGTGGCCTAAATATTGTGGCCGCAACGTCTGTCAATCTAAGGTGTGCACGTTTACGATTACGTTAACAAAATGACACTATCCGCTAACGTTATTGGGTCTTATCGTTTTCTCCGTTTTTTCAAAAATACCGGCGAGTTTATCGGCTGAGCACAACTTTAGTGTTATTAGTGAGTTGCCCTGGCAGTATGCTAACTTTCTGCAGCTATTTTTTGGGGGTCGCATGCATAGTTTGTCCACAATTCATTAAAAGGAAGTGACCTTCAAGGCCGTCATAGATTCCCGGGAGTGTGCTAAATGCCGAAAGTTGTTACAACAAAGCATACATCTACTGTTATGCATTTGTTGCCCTGTTCCTGTGCTACAAGTCGATATCAATTTTTTATGGGTGGCCTAAATATTGTGGCCGCAACGTCTGTCAATCTAAGGTGTGCACGTTTACGATTACGTTAACAAAATGACACTATCCGCTAACGTTATTGGGTCTTATCGTTTTCTCCGTTTTTTCAAAAATACCGGAGAATTTATCGGCTGAGCACAACTTTAGTGTTATTAGTGAGTTGCCCTGGCAGTATGCTAACTTTCTGCAGCTATTTTTGGGGGGTCGCATGCATAGTTTGTCCACAATTCATTAAAAGGAAGTGACCTTCAAGGCCGTCATAGATTCCCGGGAGTGTGCTAAATGCCGAAAGTTGTTACAACAAAGCATACATCTACTGTTATGCATTTGTTGCCCTGTTCCTGTGCTACAAGTCGATATCAATTTTTTATGGGTGGCCTAAATATTGTGGCCGCAACGTCTGTCAATCTAAGGTGTGCACGTTTACGATTACGTTAACAAAATGACACTATCCGCTAACGTTATTGGGTCTTATCGTTTTCTCCGTTTTTTCAAAAATACCGGCGAGTTTATCGGCTGAGCACAACTTTAGTGTTATTAGTGAGTTGCCCTGGCAGTATGCTAACTTTCTGCAGCTATTTTTGGGGGGTCGCATGCATAGTTTGTCCACAATTCGTTAAAAGGAAGTGACCTTCAAGGCCGTCATAGATTCCCGGGAGTGTGCTAAATGCCGAAAGTTGTTACAACAAAGCATACATCTACTGTTATGCATTTGTTGCCCTGTTCCTGTGCTACAAGTCGATATCAATTTTTTATGGGTGGCCTAAATATTGTGGCCGCAACGTCTGTCAATCTAAGGTGTGCACGTTTACGATTACGTTAACAAAATGACACTATCCGCTAACGTTATTGGGTCTTATCGTTTTCTCCGTTTTTTCAAAAATACCGGCGAGTTTATCGGCTGAGCACAACTTTAGTGTTATTAGTGAGTTGCCCTGGCAGTATGCTAACTTTCTGCAGCTATTTTTTGGGGGTCGCATGCATAGTTTGTCCACAATTCATTAAAAGGAAGTGACCTTCAAGGCCGTCATAGATTCCCGGGAGTGTGCTAAATGCCGAAAGTTGTTACAACAAAGCATACATCTACTGTTATGCATTTGTTGCCCTGTTCCTGTGCTACAAGTCGATATCAATTTTTTATGGGTGGCCTAAATATTGTGGCCGCAACGTCTGTCAATCTAAGGTGTGCACGTTTACGATTACGTTAACAAAATGACACTATCCGCTAACGTTATTGGGTCTTATCGTTTTCTCCGTTTTTTCAAAAATACCGGCGAGTTTATCGGCTGAGCACAACTTTAGTGTTATTAGTGAGTTGCCCTGGCAGTATGCTAACTTTCTGCAGCTATTTTTTGGGGGTCGCATGCATAGTTTGTCCACAATTCATTAAAAGGAAGTGACCTTCAAGGCCGTCATAGATTCCCGGGAGTGTGCTAAATGCCGAAAGTTGTTACAACAAAGCATACATCTACTGTTATGCATTTGTTGCCCTGTTCCTGTGCTACAAGTCGATATCAATTTTTTATGGGTGGCCTAAATATTGTGGCCGCAACGTCTGTCAATCTAAGGTGTGCACGTTTACGATTACGTTAACAAAATGACACTATCCGCTAACGTTATTGGGTCTTATCGTTTTCTCCGTTTTTTCAAAAATACCGGCGAGTTTATCGGCTGAGCACAACTTTAGTGTTATTAGTGAGTTGCCCTGGCAGTATGCTAACTTTCTGCAGCTATTTTTTGGGGGTCGCATGCATAGTTTGTCCACAATTCATTAAAAGGAAGTGACCTTCAAGGCCGTCATAGATTCCCGGGAGTGTGCTAAATGCCGAAAGTTGTTACAACAAAGCATACATCTACTGTTATGCATTTGTTGCCCTGTTCCTGTGCTACAAGTCGATATCAATTTTTTATGGGTGGCCTAAATATTGTGGCCGCAACGTCTGTCAATCTAAGGTGTGCACGTTTACGATTACGTTAACAAAATGACACTATCCGCTAACGTTATTGGGTCTTATCGTTTTCTCCGTTTTTTCAAAAATACCGGCGAGTTTATCGGCTGAGCACAACTTTAGTGTTATTAGTGAGTTGCCCTGGCAGTATGCTAACTTTCTGCAGCTATTTTTGGGGGGTCGCATGCATAGTTTGTCCACAATTCGTTAAAAGGAAGTGACCTTCAAGGCCGTCATAGATTCCCGGGAGTGTGCTAAATGCCGAAAGTTGTTACAACAAAGCATACATCTACTGTTATGCATTTGTTGCCCTGTTCCTGTGCTACAAGTCGATATCAATTTTTTATGGGTGGCCTAAATATTGTGGCCGCAACGTCTGTCAATCTAAGGTGTGCACGTTTACGATTACGTTAACAAAATGACACTATCCGCTAACGTTATTGGGTCTTATCGTTTTCTCCGTTTTTTCAAAAATACCGGCGAGTTTATCGGCTGAGCACAACTTTAGTGTTATTAGTGAGTTGCCCTGGCAGTATGCTAACTTTCTGCAGCTATTTTTGGGGGGTCGCATGCATAGTTTGTCCACAATTCGTTAAAAGGAAGTGACCTTCAAGGCCGTCATAGATTCCCGGGAGTGTGCTAAATGCCGAAAGTTGTTACAACAAAGCATACATCTACTGTTATGCATTTGTTGCCCTGTTCCTGTGCTACAAGTCGATATCAATTTTTTATGGGTGGCCTAAATATTGTGGCCGCAACGTCTGTCAATCTAAGGTGTGCACGTTTACGATTACGTTAACAAAATGACACTATCCGCTAACGTTATTGGGTCTTATCGTTTTCTCCGTTTTTTCAAAAATACCGGCGAGTTTATCGGCTGAGCACAACTTTAGTGTTATTAGTGAGTTGCCCTGGCAGTATGCTAACTTTCTGCAGCTATTTTTGGGGGGTCGCATGCATAGTTTGTCCACAATTCATTAAAAGGAAGTGACCTTCAAGGCCGTCATAGATTCCCGGGAGTGTGCTAAATGCCGAAAGTTGTTACAACAAAGCATACATCTACTGTTATGCATTTGTTGCCCTGTTCCTGTGCTACAAGTCGATATCAATTTTTTATGGGTGGCCTAAATATTGTGGCCGCAACGTCTGTCAATCTAAGGTGTGCACGTTTACGATTACGTTAACAAAATGACACTATCCGCTAACGTTATTGGGTCTTATCGTTTTCTCCGTTTTTTCAAAAATACCGGCGAGTTTATCGGCTGAGCACAACTTTAGTGTTATTAGTGAGTTGCCCTGGCAGTATGCTAACTTTCTGCAGCTATTTTTGGGGGGTCGCATGCATAGTTTGTCCACAATTCATTAAAAGGAAGTGACCTTCAAGGCCGTCATAGATTCCCGGGAGTGTGCTAAATGCCGAAAGTTGTTACAACAAAGCATACATCTACTGTTATGCATTTGTTGCCCTGTTCCTGTGCTACAAGTCGATATCAATTTTTTATGGGTGGCCTAAATATTGTGGCCGCAACGTCTGTCAATCTAAGGTGTGCACGTTTACGATTACGTTAACAAAATGACACTATCCGCTAACGTTATTGGGTCTTATCGTTTTCTCCGTTTTTTCAAAAATACCGGCGAGTTTATCGGCTGAGCACAACTTTAGTGTTATTAGTGAGTTGCCCTGGCAGTATGCTAACTTTCTGCAGCTATTTTTTGGGGGTCGCATGCATAGTTTGTCCACAATTCATTAAAAGGAAGTGACCTTCAAGGCCGTCATAGATTCCCGGGAGTGTGCTAAATGCCGAAAGTTGTTACAACAAAGCATACATCTACTGTTATGCATTTGTTGCCCTGTTCCTGTGCTACAAGTCGATATCAATTTTTTATAGGTGGCCTAAATATTGTGGCCGCAACGTCTGTCAATCTAAGGTGTGCACGTTTACGATTACGTTAACAAAATGACACTATCCGCTAACGTTATTGGGTCTTATCGTTTTCTCCGTTTTTTCAAAAATACCGGCGAGTTTATCGGCTGAGCACAACTTTAGTGTTATTAGTGAGTTGCCCTGGCAGTATGCTAACTTTCTGCAGCTATTTTTTGGGGGTCGCATGCATAGTTTATCCACAATTCATTAAAAGGAAGTGACCTTCAAGGCCGTCATAGATTCCCGGGAGTGTGCTAAATGCCGAAAGTTGTTACAACAAAGCATACATCTACTGTTATGCATTTGTTGCCCTGTTCCTGTGCTACAAGTCGATATCAATTTTTTATGGGTGGCCTAAATATTGTGGCCGCAACGTCTGTCAATCTAAGGTGTGCACGTTTACGATTACGTTAACAAAATGACACTATCCGCTAACGTTATTGGGTCTTATCGTTTTCTCCGTTTTTTCAAAAATACCGGCGAGTTTATCGGCTGAGCACAACTTTAGTGTTATTAGTGAGTTGCCCTGGCAGTATGCTAACTTTCTGCAGCTATTTTTTGGGGGTCGCATGCATAGTTTGTCCACAATTCATTAAAAGGAAGTGACCTTCAAGGCCGTCATAGATTCCCGGGAGTGTGCTAAATGCCGAAAGTTGTTACAACAAAGCATACATCTACTGTTATGCATTTGTTGCCCTGTTCCTGTGCTACAAGTCGATATCAATTTTTTATGGGTGGCCTAAATATTGTGGCCGCAACGTCTGTCAATCTAAGGTGTGCACGTTTACGATTACGTTAACAAAATGACACTATCCGCTAACGTTATTGGGTCTTATCGTTTTCTCCGTTTTTTCAAAAATACCGGCGAGTTTATCGGCTGAGCACAACTTTAGTGTTATTAGTGAGTTGCCCTGGCAGTATGCTAACTTTCTGCAGCTATTTTTTGGGGGTCGCATGCATAGTTTGTCCACAATTCATTAAAAGGAAGTGACCTTCAAGGCCGTCATAGATTCCCGGGAGTGTGCTAAATGCCGAAAGTTGTTACAACAAAGCATACATCTACTGTTATGCATTTGTTGCCCTGTTCCTGTGCTACAAGTCGATATCAATTTTTTATGGGTGGCCTAAATATTGTGGCCGCAACGTCTGTCAATCTAAGGTGTGCACGTTTACGATTACGTTAACAAAATGACACTATCCGCTAACGTTATTGGGTCTTATCGTTTTCTCCGTTTTTTCAAAAATACCGGCGAGTTTATCGGCTGAGCACAACTTTAGTGTTATTAGTGAGTTGCCCTGGCAGTATGCTAACTTTCTGCAGCTATTTTTTGGGGGTCGCATGCATAGTTTGTCCACAATTCATTAAAAGGAGGTGACCTTCAAGGCCGTCATAGATTCCCGGGAGTGTGCTAAATGCCGAAAGTTGTTACAACAAAGCATACATCTACTGTTATGCATTTGTTGCCCTGTTCCTGTGCTACAAGTCGATATCAATTTTTTATGGGTGGCCTAAATATTGTGGCCGCAACGTCTGTCAATCTAAGGTGTGCACGTTTACGATTACGTTAACAAAATGACACTATCCGCTAACGTTATTGGGTCTTATCGTTTTCTCCGTTTTTTCAAAAATACCGGCGAGTTTATCGGCTGAGCACAACTTTAGTGTTATTAGTGAGTTGCCCTGGCAGTATGCTAACTTTCTGCAGCTATTTTTGGGGGGTCGCATGCATAGTTTGTCCACAATTCATTAAAAGGAAGTGACCTTCAAGGCCGTCATAGATTCCCGGGAGTGTGCTAAATGCCGAAAGTTGTTACAACAAAGCATACATCTACTGTTATGCATTTGTTGCCCTGTTCCTGTGCTACAAGTCGATATCAATTTTTTATGGGTGGCCTAAATATTGTGGCCGCAACGTCTGTCAATCTAAGGTGTGCACGTTTACGATTACGTTAACAAAATGACACTATCCGCTAACGTTATTGGGTCTTATCGTTTTCTCCGTTTTTTCAAAAATATCGGCGAGTTTATCGGCTGAGCACAACTTTAGTGTTATTAGTGAGTTGCCCTGGCAGTATGCTAACTTTCTGCAGCTATTTTTGGGGGGTCGCATGCATAGTTTGTCCACAATTCATTAAAAGGAAGTGACCTTCAAGGCCGTCATAGATTCCCGGGAGTGTGCTAAATGCCGAAAGTTGTTACAACAAAGCATACATCTACTGTTATGCATTTGTTGCCCTGTTCCTGTGCTACAAGTCGATATCAATTTTTTATGGGTGGCCTAAATATTGTGGCCGCAACGTCTGTCAATCTAAGGTGTGCACGTTTACGATTACGTTAACAAAATGACACTATCCGCTAACGTTATTGGGTCTTATCGTTTTCTCCGTTTTTTCAAAAATACCGGCGAGTTTATCGGCTGAGCACAACTTTAGTGTTATTAGTGAGTTGCCCTGGCAGTATGCTAACTTTCTGCAGCTATTTTTGGGGGGTCGCATGCATAGTTTGTCCACAATTCATTAAAAGGAAGTGACCTTCAAGGCCGTCATAGATTCCCGGGAGTGTGCTAAATGCCGAAAGTTGTTACAACAAAGCATACATCTACTGTTATGCATTTGTTGCCCTGTTCCTGTGCTACAAGTCGATATCAATTTTTTATGGGTGGCCTAAATATTGTGGCCGCAACGTCTGTCAATCTAAGGTGTGCACGTTTACGATTACGTTAACAAAATGACACTATCCGCTAACGTTATTGGGTCTTATCGTTTTCTCCGTTTTTTCAAAAATACCGGCGAGTTTATCGGCTGAGCACAACTTTAGTGTTATTAGTGAGTTGCCCTGGCAGTATGCTAACTTTCTGCAGCTATTTTTGGGGGGTCGCATGCATAGTTTGTCCACAATTCATTAAAAGGAAGTGACCTTCAAGGCCGTCATAGATTCCCGGGAGTGTGCTAAATGCCGAAAGTTGTTACAACAAAGCATACATCTACTGTTATGCATTTGTTGCCCTGTTCCTGTGCTACAAGTCGATATCAATTTTTTATGGGTGGCCTAAATATTGTGGCCGCAACGTCTGTCAATCTAAGGTGTGCACGTTTACGATTACGTTAACAAAATGACACTATCCGCTAACGTTATTGGGTCTTATCGTTTTCTCCGTTTTTTCAAAAATACCGGCGAGTTTATCGGCTGAGCACAACTTTAGTGTTATTAGTGAGTTGCCCTGGCAGTATGCTAACTTTCTGCAGCTATTTTTGGGGGGTCGCATGCATAGTTTGTCCACAATTCATTAAAAGGAAGTGACCTTCAAGGCCGTCATAGATTCCCGGGAGTGTGCTAAATGCCGAAAGTTGTTACAACAAAGCATACATCTACTGTTATGCATTTGTTGCCCTGTTCCTGTGCTACAAGTCGATATCAATTTTTTATGGGTGGCCTAAATATTGTGGCCGCAACGTCTGTCAATCTAAGGTGTGCACGTTTACGATTACGTTAACAAAATGACACTATCCGCTAACGTTATTGGGTCTTATCGTTTTCTCCGTTTTTTCAAAAATACCGGCGAGTTTATCGGCTGAGCACAACTTTAGTGTTATTAGTGAGTTGCCCTGGCAGTATGCTAACTTTCTGCAGCTATTTTTTGGGGGTCGCATGCATAGTTTGTCCACAATTCATTAAAAGGAAGTGACCTTCAAGGCCGTCATAGATTCCCGGGAGTGTGCTAAATGCCGAAAGTTGTTACAACAAAGCATACATCTACTGTTATGCATTTGTTGCCCTGTTCCTGTGCTACAAGTCGATATCAATTTTTTATGGGTGGCCTAAATATTGTGGCCGCAACGTCTGTCAATCTAAGGTGTGCACGTTTACGATTACGTTAACAAAATGACACTATCCGCTAACGTTATTGGGTCTTATCGTTTTCTCCGTTTTTTCAAAAATACCGGCGAGTTTATCGGCTGAGCACAACTTTAGTGTTATTAGTGAGTTGCCCTGGCAGTATGCTAACTTTCTGCAGCTATTTTTGGGGGGTCGCATGCATAGTTTGTCCACAATTCATTAAAAGGAAGTGACCTTCAAGGCCGTCATAGATTCCCGGGAGTGTGCTAAATGCCGAAAGTTGTTACAACAAAGCATACATCTACTGTTATGCATTTGTTGCCCTGTTCCTGTGCTACAAGTCGATATCAATTTTTTATAGGTGGCCTAAATATTGTGGCCGCAACGTCTGTCAATCTAAGGTGTGCACGTTTACGATTACGTTAACAAAATGACACTATCCGCTAACGTTATTGGGTCTTATCGTTTTCTCCGTTTTTTCAAAAATACCGGCGAGTTTATCGGCTGAGCACAACTTTAGTGTTATTAGTGAGTTGCCCTGGCAGTATGCTAACTTTCTGCAGCTATTTTTGGGGGGTCGCATGCATAGTTTGTCCACAATTCATTAAAAGGAAGTGACCTTCAAGGCCGTCATAGATTCCCGGGAGTGTGCTAAATGCCGAAAGTTGTTACAACAAAGCATACATCTACTGTTATGCATTTGTTGCCCTGTTCCTGTGCTACAAGTCAATATCAATTTTTTATAGGTGGCCTAAATATTGTGGCCGCAACGTCTGTCAATCTAAGGTGTGCACGTTTACGATTACGTTAACAAAATGACACTATCCGCTAACGTTATTGGGTCTTATCGTTTTCTCCGTTTTTTCAAAAATACCGGCGAGTTTATCGGCTGAGCACAACTTTAGTGTTATTAGTGAGTTGCCCTGGCAGTATGCTAACTTTCTGCAGCTATTTTTTGGGGGTCGCATGCATAGTTTGTCCACAATTCATTAAAAGGAAGTGACCTTCAAGGCCGTCATAGATTCCCGGGAGTGTGCTAAATGCCGAAAGTTGTTACAACAAAGCATACATCTACTGTTATGCATTTGTTGCCCTGTTCCTGTGCTACAAGTCGATATCAATTTTTTATGGGTGGCCTAAATATTGTGGCCGCAACGTCTGTCAATCTAAGGTGTGCACGTTTACGATTACGTTAACAAAATGACACTATCCGCTAACGTTATTGGGTCTTATCGTTTTCTCCGTTTTTTCAAAAATACCGGCGAGTTTATCGGCTGAGCACAACTTTAGTGTTATTAGTGAGTTGCCCTGGCAGTATGCTAACTTTCTGCAGCTATTTTTTGGGGGTCGCATGCATAGTTTGTCCACAATTCATTAAAAGGAAGTGACCTTCAAGGCCGTCATAGATTCCCGGGAGTGTGCTAAATGCCGAAAGTTGTTACAACAAAGCATACATCTACTGTTATGCATTTGTTGCCCTGTTCCTGTGCTACAAGTCGATATCAATTTTTTATGGGTGGCCTAAATATTGTGGCCGCAACGTCTGTCAATCTAAGGTGTGCACGTTTACGATTACGTTAACAAAATGACACTATCCGCTAACGTTATTGGGTCTTATCGTTTTCTCCGTTTTTTCAAAAATACCGGCGAGTTTATCGGCTGAGCACAACTTTAGTGTTATTAGTGAGTTGCCCTGGCAGTATGCTAACTTTCTGCAGCTATTTTTTGGGGGTCGCATGCATAGTTTGTCCACAATTCATTAAAAGGAAGTGACCTTCAAGGCCGTCATAGATTCCCGGGAGTGTGCTAAATGCCGAAAGTTGTTACAACAAAGCATACATCTACTGTTATGCATTTGTTGCCCTGTTCCTGTGCTACAAGTCGATATCAATTTTTTATGGGTGGCCTAAATATTGTGGCCGCAACGTCTGTCAATCTAAGGTGTGCACGTTTACGATTACGTTAACAAAATGACACTATCCGCTAACGTTATTGGGTCTTATCGTTTTCTCCGTTTTTTCAAAAATACCGGCGAGTTTATCGGCTGAGCACAACTTTAGTGTTATTAGTGAGTTGCCCTGGCAGTATGCTAACTTTCTGCAGCTATTTTTGGGGGGTCGCATGCATAGTTTGTCCACAATTCATTAAAAGGAAGTGACCTTCAAGGCCGTCATAGATTCCCGGGAGTGTGCTAAATGCCGAAAGTTGTTACAACAAAGCATACATCTACTGTTATGCATTTGTTGCCCTGTTCCTGTGCTACAAGTCGATATCAATTTTTTATGGGTGGCCTAAATATTGTGGCCGCAACGTCTGTCAATCTAAGGTGTGCACGTTTACGATTACGTTAACAAAATGACACTATCCGCTAACGTTATTGGGTCTTATCGTTTTCTCCGTTTTTTCAAAAATATCGGCGAGTTTATCGGCTGAGCACAACTTTAGTGTTATTAGTGAGTTGCCCTGGCAGTATGCTAACTTTCTGCAGCTATTTTTGGGGGGTCGCATGCATAGTTTGTCCACAATTCATTAAAAGGAAGTGACCTTCAAGGCCGTCATAGATTCCCGGGAGTGTGCTAAATGCCGAAAGTTGTTACAACAAAGCATACATCTACTGTTATGCATTTGTTGCCCTGTTCCTGTGCTACAAGTCGATATCAATTTTTTATGGGTGGCCTAAATATTGTGGCCGCAACGTCTGTCAATCTAAGGTGTGCACGTTTACGATTACGTTAACAAAATGACACTATCCGCTAACGTTATTGGGTCTTATCGTTTTCTCCGTTTTTTCAAAAATACCGGCGAGTTTATCGGCTGAGCACAACTTTAGTGTTATTAGTGAGTTGCCCTGGCAGTATGCTAACTTTCTGCAGCTATTTTTGGGGGGTCGCATGCATAGTTTGTCCACAATTCATTAAAAGGAAGTGACCTTCAAGGCCGTCATAGATTCCCGGGAGTGTGCTAAATGCCGAAAGTTGTTACAACAAAGCATACATCTACTGTTATGCATTTGTTGCCCTGTTCCTGTGCTACAAGTCGATATCAATTTTTTATGGGTGGCCTAAATATTGTGGCCGCAACGTCTGTCAATCTAAGGTGTGCACGTTTACGATTACGTTAACAAAATGACACTATCCGCTAACGTTATTGGGTCTTATCGTTTTCTCCGTTTTTTCAAAAATACCGGCGAGTTTATCGGCTGAGCACAACTTTAGTGTTATTAGTGAGTTGCCCTGGCAGTATGCTAACTTTCTGCAGCTATTTTGGGGGGTCGCATGCATAGTTTGTCCACAATTCATTAAAAGGAAGTGACCTTCAAGGCCGTCATAGATTCCCGGGAGTGTGCTAAATGCCGAAAGTTGTTACAACAAAGCATACATCTACTGTTATGCATTTGTTGCCCTGTTCCTGTGCTACAAGTCGATATCAATTTTTTATGGGTGGCCTAAATATTGTGGCCGCAACGTCTGTCAATCTAAGGTGTGCACGTTTACGATTACGTTAACAAAATGACACTATCCGCTAACGTTATTGGGTCTTATCGTTTTCTCCGTTTTTTCAAAAATACCGGCGAGTTTATCGGCTGAGCACAACTTTAGTGTTATTAGTGAGTTGCCCTGGCAGTATGCTAACTTTCTGCAGCTATTTTTGGGGGGTCGCATGCATAGTTTGTCCACAACTCATTAAAAGGAAGTGACCTTCAAGGCCGTCATAGATTCCCGGGAGTGTGCTAAATGCCGAAAGTTGTTACAACAAAGCATACATCTACTGTTATGCATTTGTTGCCCTGTTCCTGTGCTACAAGTCGATATCAATTTTTTATGGGTGGCCTAAATATTGTGGCCGCAACGTCTGTCAATCTAAGGTGTGAACGTTTACGATTACGTTAACAAAATGACACTATCCGCTAACGTTATTGGGTCTTATCGTTTTCTCCGTTTTTTCAAAAATACCGGCGAGTTTATCGGCTGAGCACAACTTTAGTGTTATTAGTGAGTTGCCCTGGCAGTATGCTAACTTTCTGCAGCTATTTTTGGGGGGTCGCATGCATAGTTTGTCCACAATTCATTAAAAGGAAGTGACCTTCAAGGCCGTCATAGATTCCCGGGAGTGTGCTAAATGCCGAAAGTTGTTACAACAAAGCATACATCTACTGTTATGCATTTGTTGCCCTGTTCCTGTGCTACAAGTCGATATCAATTTTTTATGGGTGGCCTAAATATTGTGGCCGCAACGTCTGTCAATCTAAGGTGTGCACGTTTACGATTACGTTAACAAAATGACACTATCCGCTAACGTTATTGGGTCTTATCGTTTTCTCCGTTTTTTCAAAAATACCGGCGAGTTTATCGGCTGAGCACAACTTTAGTGTTATTAGTGAGTTGCCCTGGCAGTATGCTAACTTTCTGCAGCTATTTTTGGGGGGTCGCATGCATAGTTTGTCCACAATTCATTAAAAGGAAGTGACCTTCAAGGCCGTCATAGATTCCCGGGAGTGTGCTAAATGCCGAAAGTTGTTACAACAAAGCATACATCTACTGTTATGCATTTGTTGCCCTGTTCCTGTGCTACAAGTCGATATCAATTTTTTATGGGTGGCCTAAATATTGTGGCCGCAACGTCTGTCAATCTAAGGTGTGCACGTTTACGATTACGTTAACAAAATGACACTATCCGCTAACGTTATTGGGTCTTATCGTTTTCTCCGTTTTTTCAAAAATACCGGCGAGTTTATCGGCTGAGCACAACTTTAGTGTTATTAGTGAGTTGCCCTGGCAGTATGCTAACTTTCTGCAGCTATTTTTGGGGGGTCGCATGCATAGTTTGTCCACAATTCATTAAAAGGAAGTGACCTTCAAGGCCGTCATAGATTCCCGGGAGTGTGCTAAATGCCGAAAGTTGTTACAACAAAGCATACATCTACTGTTATGCATTTGTTGCCCTGTTCCTGTGCTACAAGTCGATATCAATTTTTTATGGGTGGCCTAAATATTGTGGCCGCAACGTCTGTCAATCTAAGGTGTGCACGTTTACGATTACGTTAACAAAATGACACTATCCGCTAACGTTATTGGGTCTTATCGTTTTCTCCGTTTTTTCAAAAATACCGGCGAGTTTATCGGCTGAGCACAACTTTAGTGTTATTAGTGAGTTGCCCTGGCAGTATGCTAACTTTCTGCAGCTATTTTTGGGGGGTCGCATGCATAGTTTGTCCACAATTCATTAAAAGGAAGTGACCTTCAAGGCCGTCATAGATTCCCGGGAGTGTGCTAAATGCCGAAAGTTGTTACAACAAAGCATACATCTACTGTTATGCATTTGTTGCCCTGTTCCTGTGCTACAAGTCGATATCAATTTTTTATGGGTGGCCTAAATATTGTGGCCGCAACGTCTGTCAATCTAAGGTGTGCACGTTTACGATTACGTTAACAAAATGACACTATCCGCTAACGTTATTGAGTCTTATCGTTTTCTCCGTTTTTTCAAAAATACCGGCGAGTTTATCGGCTGAGCACAACTTTAGTGTTATTAGTGAGTTGCCCTGGCAGTATGCTAACTTTCTGCAGCTATTTTTGGGGGGTCGCATGCATAGTCTGTCCACAATTCATTAAAAGGAAGTGACCTTCAAGGCCGTCATAGATTCCCGGGAGTGTGCTAAATGCCGAAAGTTGTTACAACAAAGCATACATCTACTGTTATGCATTTGTTGCCCTGTTCCTGTGCTACAAGTCGATATCAATTTTTTATGGGTGGCCTAAATATTGTGGCCGCAACGTCTGTCAATCTAAGGTGTGCACGTTTACGATTACGTTAACAAAATGACACTATCCGCTAACGTTATTGGGTCTTATCGTTTTCTCCGTTTTTTCAAAAATACCGGCGAGTTTATCGGCTGAGCACAACTTTAGTGTTATTAGTGAGTTGCCCTGGCAGTATGCTAACTTTCTGCAGCTATTTTTGGGGGGTCGCATGCATAGTTTGTCCACAATTCATTAAAAGGAAGTGACCTTCAAGGCCGTCATAGATTCCCGGGAGTGTGCTAAATGCCGAAAGTTGTTACAACAAAGCATACATCTACTGTTATGCATTTGTTGCCCTGTTCCTGTGCTACAAGTCGATATCAATTTTTTATGGGTGGCCTAAATATTGTGGCCGCAACGTCTGTCAATCTAAGGTGTGCACGTTTACGATTACGTTAACAAAATGACACTATCCGCTAACGTTATTGGGTCTTATCGTTTTCTCCGTTTTTTCAAAAATACCGGCGAGTTTATCGGCTGAGCACAACTTTAGTGTTATTAGTGAGTTGCCCTGGCAGTATGCTAACTTTCTGCAGCTATTTTTTGGGGGTCGCATGCATAGTTTGTCCACAATTCATTAAAAGGAAGTGACCTTCAAGGCCGTCATAGATTCCCGGGAGTGTGCTAAATGCCGAAAGTTGTTACAACAAAGCATACATCTACTGTTATGCATTTGTTGCCCTGTTCCTGTGCTACAAGTCGATATCAATTTTTTATGGGTGGCCTAAATATTGTGGCCGCAACGTCTGTCAATCTAAGGTGTGCACGTTTACGATTACGTTAACAAAATGACACTATCCGCTAACGTTATTGGGTCTTATCGTTTTCTCCGTTTTTTCAAAAATACCGGCGAGTTTATCGGCTGAGCACAACTTTAGTGTTATTAGTGAGTTGCCCTGGCAGTATGCTAACTTTCTGCAGCTATTTTTGGGGGGTCGCATGCATAGTTTGTCCACAATTCATTAAAAGGAAGTGACCTTCAAGGCCGTCATAGATTCCCGGGAGTGTGCTAAATGCCGAAAGTTGTTACAACAAAGCATACATCTACTGTTATGCATTTGTTGCCCTGTTCCTGTGCTACAAGTCGATATCAATTTTTTATGGGTGGCCTAAATATTGTGGCCGCAACGTCTGTCAATCTAAGGTGTGCACGTTTACGATTACGTTAACAAAATGACACTATCCGCTAACGTTATTGGGTCTTATCGTTTTCTCCGTTTTTTCAAAAATACCGGCGAGTTTATCGGCTGAGCACAACTTTAGTGTTATTAGTGAGTTGCCCTGGCAGTATGCTAACTTTCTGCAGCTATTTTTGGGGGGTCGCATGCATAGTTTGTCCACAATTCATTAAAAGGAAGTGACCTTCAAGGCCGTCATAGATTCCCGGGAGTGTGCTAAATGCCGAAAGTTGTTACAACAAAGCATACATCTACTGTTATGCATTTGTTGCCCTGTTCCTGTGCTACAAGTCGATATCAATTTTTTATGGGTGGCCTAAATATTGTGGCCGCAACGTCTGTCAATCTAAGGTGTGCACGTTTACGATTACGTTAACAAAATGACACTATCCGCTAACGTTATTGGGTCTTATCGTTTTCTCCGTTTTTTCAAAAATACCGGCGAGTTTATCGGCTGAGCACAACTTTAGTGTTATTAGTGAGTTGCCCTGGCAGTATGCTAACTTTCTGCAGCTATTTTTTGGGGGTCGCATGCATAGTTTGTCCACAATTCATTAAAAGGAAGTGACCTTCAAGGCCGTCATAGATTCCCGGGAGTGTGCTAAATGCCGAAAGTTGTTACAACAAAGCATACATCTACTGTTATGCATTTGTTGCCCTGTTCCTGTGCTACAAGTCGATATCAATTTTTTATGGGTGGCCTAAATATTGTGGCCGCAACGTCTGTCAATCTAAGGTGTGCACGTTTACGATTACGTTAACAAAATGACACTATCCGCTAACGTTATTGGGTCTTATCGTTTTCTCCGTTTTTTCAAAAATACCGGCGAGTTTATCGGCTGAGCACAACTTTAGTGTTATTAGTGAGTTGCCCTGGCAGTATGCTAACTTTCTGCAGCTATTTTTGGGGGGTCGCATGCATAGTTTGTCCACAACTCATTAAAAGGAAGTGACCTTCAAGGCCGTCATAGATTCCCGGGAGTGTGCTAAATGCCGAAAGTTGTTACAACAAAGCATACATCTACTGTTATGCATTTGTTGCCCTGTTCCTGTGCTACAAGTCGATATCAATTTTTTATGGGTGGCCTAAATATTGTGGCCGCAACGTCTGTCAATCTAAGGTGTGCACGTTTACGATTACGTTAACAAAATGACACTATCCGCTAACGTTATTGGGTCTTATCGTTTTCTCCGTTTTTTCAAAAATACCGGCGAGTTTATCGGCTGAGCACAACTTTAGTGTTATTAGTGAGTTGCCCTGGCAGTATGCTAACTTTCTGCAGCTATTTTTGGGGGGTCGCATGCATAGTTTGTCCACAATTCATTAAAAGGAAGTGACCTTCAAGGCCGTCATAGATTCCCGGGAGTGTGCTAAATGCCGAAAGTTGTTACAACAAAGCATACATCTACTGTTATGCATTTGTTGCCCTGTTCCTGTGCTACAAGTCGATATCAATTTTTTATGGGTGGCCTAAATATTGTGGCCGCAACGTCTGTCAATCTAAGGTGTGCACGTTTACGATTACGTTAACAAAATGACACTATCCGCTAACGTTATTGGATCTTATCGTTTTCTCCGTTTTTTCAAAAATACCGGCGAGTTTATCGGCTGAGCACAACTTTAGTGTTATTAGTGAGTTGCCCTGGCAGTATGCTAACTTTCTGCAGCTATTTTTGGGGGGTCGCATGCATAGTTTGTCCACAATTCATTAAAAGGAAGTGACCTTCAAGGCCGTCATAGATTCCCGGGAGTGTGCTAAATGCCGAAAGTTGTTACAACAAAGCATACATCTACTGTTATGCATTTGTTGCCCTGTTCCTGTGCTACAAGTCGATATCAATTTTTTATGGGTGGCCTAAATATTGTGGCCGCAACGTCTGTCAATCTAAGGTGTGCACGTTTACGATTACGTTAACAAAATGACACTATCCGCTAACGTTATTGGGTCTTATCGTTTTCTCCGTTTTTTCAAAAATACCGGCGAGTTTATCGGCTGAGCACAACTTTAGTGTTATTAGTGAGTTGCCCTGGCAGTATGCTAACTTTCTGCAGCTATTTTTGGGGGGTCGCATGCATAGTTTGTCCACAATTCATTAAAAGGAAGTGACCTTCAAGGCCGTCATAGATTCCCGGGAGTGTGCTAAATGCCGAAAGTTGTTACAACAAAGCATACATCTACTGTTATGCATTTGTTGCCCTGTTCCTGTGCTACAAGTCGATATCAATTTTTTATGGGTGGCCTAAATATTGTGGCCGCAACGTCTGTCAATCTAAGGTGTGCACCTTTACGATTACGTTAACAAAATGACACTATCCGCTAACGTTATTGGGTCTTATCGTTTTCTCCGTTTTTTCAAAAATACCGGCGAGTTTATCGGCTGAGCACAACTTTAGTGTTATTAGTGAGTTGCCCTGGCAGTATGCTAACTTTCTGCAGCTATTTTTGGGGGGTCGCATGCATAGTTTGTCCACAATTCATTAAAAGGAAGTGACCTTCAAGGCCGTCATAGATTCCCGGGAGTGTGCTAAATGCCGAAAGTTGTTACAACAAAGCATACATCTACTGTTATGCATTTGTTGCCCTGTTCCTGTGCTACAAGTCGATATCAATTTTTTATGGGTGGCCTAAATATTGTGGCCGCAACGTCTGTCAATCTAAGGTGTGCACGTTTACGATTACGTTAACAAAATGACACTATCCGCTAACGTTATTGGGTCTTATCGTTTTCTCCGTTTTTTCAAAAATACCGGCGAGTTTATCGGCTGAGCACAACTTTAGTGTTATTAGTGAGTTGCCCTGGCAGTATGCTAACTTTCTGCAGCTATTTTTAGGGGGTCGCAT
Source organism: Mytilus galloprovincialis (assembly GCF_965363235.1). NCBI lineage: Eukaryota > Metazoa > Mollusca > Bivalvia > Mytilida > Mytilidae > Mytilus > Mytilus galloprovincialis. The sequence goes on from NW_027468064.1 coordinate 36,444, forward strand.
GCATAGTTTGTCCACAATTCATTAAAAGGAAGTGACCTTCAAGGCCGTCATAGATTCCCGGGAGTGTGCTAAATGCCGAAAGTTGTTACAACAAAGCATACATCTACTGTTATGCATTTGTTGCCCTGTTCCTGTGCTACAAGTCGATATCAATTTTTTATGGGTGGCCTAAATATTGTGGCCGCAACGTCTGTCAATCTAAGGTGTGCACGTTTACGATTACGTTAACAAAATGACACTATCCGCTAACGTTATTGGGTCTTATCGTTTTCTCCGTTTTTTCAAAAATACCGGCGAGTTTATCGGCTGAGCACAACTTTAGTGTTATTAGTGAGTTGCCCTGGCAGTATGCTAACTTTCTGCAGCTATTTTTTGGGGGTCGCATGCATAGTTTGTCCACAATTCATTAAAAGGAAGTGACCTTCAAGGCCGTCATAGATTCCCGGGAGTGTGCTAAATGCCGAAAGTTGTTACAACAAAGCATACATCTACTGTTATGCATTTGTTGCCCTGTTCCTGTGCTACAAGTCGATATCAATTTTTTATGGGTGGCCTAAATATTGTGGCCGCAACGTCTGTCAATCTAAGGTGTGCACGTTTACGATTACGTTAACAAAATGACACTATCCGCTAACGTTATTGGGTCTTATCGTTTTCTCCGTTTTTTCAAAAATACCGGAGAATTTATCGGCTGAGCACAACTTTAGTGTTATTAGTGAGTTGCCCTGGCAGTATGCTAACTTTCTGCAGCTATTTTTGGGGGGTCGCATGCATAGTTTGTCCACAATTCATTAAAAGGAAGTGACCTTCAAGGCCGTCATAGATTCCCGGGAGTGTGCTAAATGCCGAAAGTTGTTACAACAAAGCATACATCTACTGTTATGCATTTGTTGCCCTGTTCCTGTGCTACAAGTCGATATCAATTTTTTATGGGTGGCCTAAATATTGTGGCCGCAACGTCTGTCAATCTAAGGTGTGCACGTTTACGATTACGTTAACAAAATGACACTATCCGCTAACGTTATTGGGTCTTATCGTTTTCTCCGTTTTTTCAAAAATACCGGCGAGTTTATCGGCTGAGCACAACTTTAGTGTTATTAGTGAGTTGCCCTGGCAGTATGCTAACTTTCTGCAGCTATTTTTGGGGGGTCGCATGCATAGTTTGTCCACAATTCATTAAAAGGAAGTGACCTTCAAGGCCGTCATAGATTCCCGGGAGTGTGCTAAATGCCGAAAGTTGTTACAACAAAGCATACATCTACTGTTATGCATTTGTTGCCCTGTTCCTGTGCTACAAGTCGATATCAATTTTTTATGGGTGGCCTAAATATTGTGGCCGCAACGTCTGTCAATCTAAGGTGTGCACGTTTACGATTACGTTAACAAAATGACACTATCCGCTAACGTTATTGGGTCTTATCGTTTTCTCCGTTTTTTCAAAAATACCGGCGAGTTTATCGGCTGAGCACAACTTTAGTGTTATTAGTGAGTTGCCCTGGCAGTATGCTAACTTTCTGCAGCTATTTTTTGGGGGTCGCATGCATAGTTTGTCCACAATTCATTAAAAGGAAGTGACCTTCAAGGCCGTCATAGATTCCCGGGAGTGTGCTAAATACCGAAAGTTGTTACAACAAAGCATACATCTACTGTTATGCATTTGTTGCCCTGTTCCTGTGCTACAAGTCGATATCAATTTTTTATAGGTGGCCTAAATATTGTGGCCGCAACGTCTGTCAATCTAAGGTGTGCACGTTTACGATTACGTTAACAAAATGACACTATCCGCTAACGTTATTGGGTCTTATCGTTTTCTCCGTTTTTTCAAAAATACCGGCGAGTTTATCGGCTGAGCACAACTTTAGTGTTATTAGTGAGTTGCCCTGGCAGTATGCTAACTTTCTGCAGCTATTTTTTGGGGGTCGCATGCATAGTTTGTCCACAATTCATTAAAAGGAAGTGACCTTCAAGGCCGTCATAGATTCCCGGGAGTGTGCTAAATGCCGAAAGTTGTTACAACAAAGCATACATCTACTGTTATGCATTTGTTGCCCTGTTCCTGTGCTACAAGTCGATATCAATTTTTTATGGGTGGCCTAAATATTGTGGCCGCAACGTCTGTCAATCTAAGGTGTGCACGTTTACGATTACGTTAACAAAATGACACTATCCGCTAACGTTATTGGGTCTTATCGTTTTCTCCGTTTTTTCAAAAATACCGGCGAGTTTATCGGCTGAGCACAACTTTAGTGTTATTAGTGAGTTGCCCTGGCAGTATGCTAACTTTCTGCAGCTATTTTTGGGGGGTCGCATGCATAGTTTGTCCACAATTCATTAAAAGGAAGTGACCTTCAAGGCCGTCATAGATTCCCGGGAGTGTGCTAAATGCCGAAAGTTGTTACAACAAAGCATACATCTACTGTTATGCATTTGTTGCCCTGTTCCTGTGCTACAAGTCGATATCAATTTTTTATGGGTGGCCTAAATATTGTGGCCGCAACGTCTGTCAATCTAAGGTGTGCACGTTTACGATTACGTTAACAAAATGACACTATCCGCTAACGTTATTGGGTCTTATCGTTTTCTCCGTTTTTTCAAAAATACCGGCGAGTTTATCGGCTGAGCACAACTTTAGTGTTATTAGTGAGTTGCCCTGGCAGTATGCTAACTTTCTGCAGCTATTTTTGGGGGGTCGCATGCATAGTTTGTCCACAATTCATTAAAAGGAAGTGACCTTCAAGGCCGTCATAGATTCCCGGGAGTGTGCTAAATGCCGAAAGTTGTTACAACAAAGCATACATCTACTGTTATGCATTTGTTGCCCTGTTCCTGTGCTACAAGTCGATATCAATTTTTTATGGGTGGCCTAAATATTGTGGCTGCAACGTCTGTCAATCTAAGGTGTGCACGTTTACGATTACGTTAACAAAATGACACTATCCGCTAACGTTATTGGGTCTTATCGTTTTCTCCGTTTTTTCAAAAATACCGGCGAGTTTATCGGCTGAGCACAACTTTAGTGTTATTAGTGAGTTGCCCTGGCAGTATGCTAACTTTCTGCAGCTATTTTTGGGGGGTCGCATGCATAGTTTGTCCACAATTCATTAAAAGGAAGTGACCTTCAAGGCCGTCATAGATTCCCGGGAGTGTGCTAAATGCCAAAAGTTGTTACAACAAAGCATACATCTACTGTTATGCATTTGTTGCCCTGTTCCTGTGCTACAAGTCGATATCAATTTTTTATGGGTGGCCTAAATATTGTGGCCGCAACGTCTGTCAATCTAAGGTGTGCACGTTTACGATTACGTTAACAAAATGACACTATCCGCTAACGTTATTGGGTCTTATCGTTTTCTCCGTTTTTTCAAAAATACCGGCGAGTTTATCGGCTGAGCACAACTTTAGTGTTATTAGTGAGTTGCCCTGGCAGTATGCTAACTTTCTGCAGCTATTTTTGGGGGGTCGCATGCATAGTTTGTCCACAATTCATTAAAAGGAAGTGACCTTCAAGGCCGTCATAGATTCCCGGGAGTGTGCTAAATGCCGAAAGTTGTTACAACAAAGCATACATCTACTGTTATGCATTTGTTGCCCTGTTCCTGTGCTACAAGTCGATATCAATTTTTTATGGGTGGCCTAAATATTGTGGCCGCAACGTCTGTCAATCTAAGGTGTGCACGTTTACGATTACGTTAACAAAATGACACTATCCGCTAACGTTATTGGGTCTTATCGTTTTCTCCGTTTTTTCAAAAATACCGGCGAGTTTATCGGCTGAGCACAACTTTAGTGTTATTAGTGAGTTGCCCTGGCAGTATGCTAACTTTCTGCAGCTATTTTTTGGGGGTCGCATGCATAGTTTGTCCACAATTCATTAAAAGGAAGTGACCTTCAAGGCCGTCATAGATTCCCGGGAGTGTGCTAAATGCCGAAAGTTGTTACAACAAAGCATACATCTACTGTTATGCATTTGTTGCCCTGTTCCTGTGCTACAAGTCGATATCAATTTTTTATGGGTGGCCTAAATATTGTGGCCGCAACGTCTGTCAATCTAAGGTGTGCACGTTTACGATTACGTTAACAAAATGACACTATCCGCTAACGTTATTGGGTCTTATCGTTTTCTCCGTTTTTTCAAAAATACCGGAGAATTTATCGGCTGAGCACAACTTTAGTGTTATTAGTGAGTTGCCCTGGCAGTATGCTAACTTTCTGCAGCTATTTTTGGGGGGTCGCATGCATAGTTTGTCCACAATTCATTAAAAGGAAGTGACCTTCAAGGCCGTCATAGATTCCCGGGAGTGTGCTAAATGCCGAAAGTTGTTACAACAAAGCATACATCTACTGTTATGCATTTGTTGCCCTGTTCCTGTGCTACAAGTCGATATCAATTTTTTATGGGTGGCCTAAATATTGTGGCCGCAACGTCTGTCAATCTAAGGTGTGCACGTTTACGATTACGTTAACAAAATGACACTATCCGCTAACGTTATTGGGTCTTATCGTTTTCTCCGTTTTTTCAAAAATACCGGCGAGTTTATCGGCTGAGCACAACTTTAGTGTTATTAGTGAGTTGCCCTGGCAGTATGCTAACTTTCTGCAGCTATTTTTGGGGGGTCGCATGCATAGTTTGTCCACAATTCATTAAAAGGAAGTGACCTTCAAGGCCGTCATAGATTCCCGGGAGTGTGCTAAATGCCGAAAGTTGTTACAACAAAGCATACATCTACTGTTATGCATTTGTTGCCCTGTTCCTGTGCTACAAGTCGATATCAATTTTTTATGGGTGGCCTAAATATTGTGGCCGCAACGTCTGTCAATCTAAGGTGTGCACGTTTACGATTACGTTAACAAAATGACACTATCCGCTAACGTTATTGGGTCTTATCGTTTTCTCCGTTTTTTCAAAAATACCGGCGAGTTTATCGGCTGAGCACAACTTTAGTGTTATTAGTGAGTTGCCCTGGCAGTATGCTAACTTTCTGCAGCTATTTTTGGGGGGTCGCATGCATAGTTTGTCCACAATTCATTAAAAGGAAGTGACCTTCAAGGCCGTCATAGATTCCCGGGAGTGTGCTAAATGCCAAAAGTTGTTACAACAAAGCATACATCTACTGTTATGCATTTGTTGCCCTGTTCCTGTGCTACAAGTCGATATCAATTTTTTATGGGTGGCCTAAATATTGTGGCCGCAACGTCTGTCAATCTAAGGTGTGCACGTTTACGATTACGTTAACAAAATGACACTATCCGCTAACGTTATTGGGTCTTATCGTTTTCTCCGTTTTTTCAAAAATACCGGCGAGTTTATCGGCTGAGCACAACTTTAGTGTTATTAGTGAGTTGCCCTGGCAGTATGCTAACTTTCTGCAGCTATTTTTGGGGGGTCGCATGCATAGTTTGTCCACAATTCATTAAAAGGAAGTGACCTTCAAGGCCGTCATAGATTCCCGGGAGTGTGCTAAATGCCGAAAGTTGTTACAACAAAGCATACATCTACTGTTATGCATTTGTTGCCCTGTTCCTGTGCTACAAGTCGATATCAATTTTTTATGGGTGGCCTAAATATTGTGGCCGCAACGTCTGTCAATCTAAGGTGTGCACGTTTACGATTACGTTAACAAAATGACACTATCCGCTAACGTTATTGGGTCTTATCGTTTTCTCCGTTTTTTCAAAACTTATGCATTTGTTGCCCTGTTCCTGTGCTACAAGTCGATATCAATTTTTTATGGGTGGCCTAAATATTGTGGCCGCAACGTCTGTCAATCTAAGGTGTGCACGTTTACGATTACGTTAACAAAATGACACTATCCGCTAACGTTATTGGGTCTTATCGTTTTCTCCGTTTTTTCAAAAATACCGGCGAGTTTATCGGCTGAGCACAACTTTAGTGTTATTAGTGAGTTGCCCTGGCAGTATGCTAACTTTCTGCAGCTATTTTTTGGGGGTCGCATGCATAGTTTGTCCACAATTCATTAAAAGGAAGTGACCTTCAAGGCCGTCATAGATTCCCGGGAGTGTGCTAAATACCGAAAGTTGTTACAACAAAGCATACATCTACTGTTATGCATTTGTTGCCCTGTTCCTGTGCTACAAGTCGATATCAATTTTTTATAGGTGGCCTAAATATTGTGGCCGCAACGTCTGTCAATCTAAGGTGTGCACGTTTACGATTACGTTAACAAAATGACACTATCCGCTAACGTTATTGGGTCTTATCGTTTTCTCCGTTTTTTCAAAAATACCGGCGAGTTTATCGGCTGAGCACAACTTTAGTGTTATTAGTGAGTTGCCCTGGCAGTATGCTAACTTTCTGCAGCTATTTTTTGGGGGTCGCATGCATAGTTTGTCCACAATTCATTAAAAGGAAGTGACCTTCAAGGCCGTCATAGATTCCCGGGAGTGTGCTAAATGCCGAAAGTTGTTACAACAAAGCATACATCTACTGTTATGCATTTGTTGCCCTGTTCCTGTGCTACAAGTCGATATCAATTTTTTATGGGTGGCCTAAATATTGTGGCCGCAACGTCTGTCAATCTAAGGTGTGCACGTTTACGATTACGTTAACAAAATGACACTATCCGCTAACGTTATTGGGTCTTATCGTTTTCTCCGTTTTTTCAAAAATACCGGCGAGTTTATCGGCTGAGCACAACTTTAGTGTTATTAGTGAGTTGCCCTGGCAGTATGCTAACTTTCTGCAGCTATTTTTGGGGGGTCGCATGCATAGTTTGTCCACAATTCATTAAAAGGAAGTGACCTTCAAGGCCGTCATAGATTCCCGGGAGTGTGCTAAATGCCGAAAGTTGTTACAACAAAGCATACATCTACTGTTATGCATTTGTTGCCCTGTTCCTGTGCTACAAGTCGATATCAATTTTTTATGGGTGGCCTAAATATTGTGGCCGCAACGTCTGTCAATCTAAGGTGTGCACGTTTACGATTACGTTAACAAAATGACACTATCCGCTAACGTTATTGGGTCTTATCGTTTTCTCCGTTTTTTCAAAAATACCGGCGAGTTTATCGGCTGAGCACAACTTTAGTGTTATTAGTGAGTTGCCCTGGCAGTATGCTAACTTTCTGCAGCTATTTTTGGGGGGTCGCATGCATAGTTTGTCCACAATTCATTAAAAGGAAGTGACCTTCAAGGCCGTCATAGATTCCCGGGAGTGTGCTAAATGCCGAAAGTTGTTACAACAAAGCATACATCTACTGTTATGCATTTGTTGCCCTGTTCCTGTGCTACAAGTCGATATCAATTTTTTATGGGTGGCCTAAATATTGTGGCCGCAACGTCTGTCAATCTAAGGTGTGCACGTTTACGATTACGTTAACAAAATGACACTATCCGCTAACGTTATTGGGTCTTATCGTTTTCTCCGTTTTTTCAAAAATACCGGCGAGTTTATCGGCTGAGCACAACTTTAGTGTTATTAGTGAGTTGCCCTGGCAGTATGCTAACTTTCTGCAGCTATTTTTGGGGGGTCGCATGCATAGTTTGTCCACAATTCATTAAAAGGAAGTGACCTTCAAGGCCGTCATAGATTCCCGGGAGTGTGCTAAATGCCAAAAGTTGTTACAACAAAGCATACATCTACTGTTATGCATTTGTTGCCCTGTTCCTGTGCTACAAGTCGATATCAATTTTTTATGGGTGGCCTAAATATTGTGGCCGCAACGTCTGTCAATCTAAGGTGTGCACGTTTACGATTACGTTAACAAAATGACACTATCCGCTAACGTTATTGGGTCTTATCGTTTTCTCCGTTTTTTCAAAAATACCGGCGAGTTTATCGGCTGAGCACAACTTTAGTGTTATTAGTGAGTTGCCCTGGCAGTATGCTAACTTTCTGCAGCTATTTTTGGGGGGTCGCATGCATAGTTTGTCCACAATTCATTAAAAGGAAGTGACCTTCAAGGCCGTCATAGATTCCCGGGAGTGTGCTAAATGCCGAAAGTTGTTACAACAAAGCATACATCTACTGTTATGCATTTGTTGCCCTGTTCCTGTGCTACAAGTCGATATCAATTTTTTATGGGTGGCCTAAATATTGTGGCCGCAACGTCTGTCAATCTAAGGTGTGCACGTTTACGATTACGTTAACAAAATGACACTATCCGCTAACGTTATTGGGTCTTATCGTTTTCTCCGTTTTTTCAAAAATACCGGCGAGTTTATCGGCTGAGCACAACTTTAGTGTTATTAGTGAGTTGCCCTGGCAGTATGCTAACTTTCTGCAGCTATTTTTTGGGGGTCGCATGCATAGTTTGTCCACAATTCATTAAAAGGAAGTGACCTTCAAGGCCGTCATAGATTCCCGGGAGTGTGCTAAATACCGAAAGTTGTTACAACAAAGCATACATCTACTGTTATGCATTTGTTGCCCTGTTCCTGTGCTACAAGTCGATATCAATTTTTTATAGGTGGCCTAAATATTGTGGCCGCAACGTCTGTCAATCTAAGGTGTGCACGTTTACGATTACGTTAACAAAATGACACTATCCGCTAACGTTATTGGGTCTTATCGTTTTCTCCGTTTTTTCAAAAATACCGGCGAGTTTATCGGCTGAGCACAACTTTAGTGTTATTAGTGAGTTGCCCTGGCAGTATGCTAACTTTCTGCAGCTATTTTTTGGGGGTCGCATGCATAGTTTGTCCACAATTCATTAAAAGGAAGTGACCTTCAAGGCCGTCATAGATTCCCGGGAGTGTGCTAAATGCCGAAAGTTGTTACAACAAAGCATACATCTACTGTTATGCATTTGTTGCCCTGTTCCTGTGCTACAAGTCGATATCAATTTTTTATGGGTGGCCTAAATATTGTGGCCGCAACGTCTGTCAATCTAAGGTGTGCACGTTTACGATTACGTTAACAAAATGACACTATCCGCTAACGTTATTGGGTCTTATCGTTTTCTCCGTTTTTTCAAAAATACCGGCGAGTTTATCGGCTGAGCACAACTTTAGTGTTATTAGTGAGTTGCCCTGGCAGTATGCTAACTTTCTGCAGCTATTTTTGGGGGGTCGCATGCATAGTTTGTCCACAATTCATTAAAAGGAAGTGACCTTCAAGGCCGTCATAGATTCCCGGGAGTGTGCTAAATGCCGAAAGTTGTTACAACAAAGCATACATCTACTGTTATGCATTTGTTGCCCTGTTCCTGTGCTACAAGTCGATATCAATTTTTTATGGGTGGCCTAAATATTGTGGCCGCAACGTCTGTCAATCTAAGGTGTGCACGTTTACGATTACGTTAACAAAATGACACTATCCGCTAACGTTATTGGGTCTTATCGTTTTCTCCGTTTTTTCAAAAATACCGGCGAGTTTATCGGCTGAGCACAACTTTAGTGTTATTAGTGAGTTGCCCTGGCAGTATGCTAACTTTCTGCAGCTATTTTTGGGGGGTCGCATGCATAGTTTGTCCACAATTCATTAAAAGGAAGTGACCTTCAAGGCCGTCATAGATTCCCGGGAGTGTGCTAAATGCCAAAAGTTGTTACAACAAAGCATACATCTACTGTTATGCATTTGTTGCCCTGTTCCTGTGCTACAAGTCGATATCAATTTTTTATGGGTGGCCTAAATATTGTGGCCGCAACGTCTGTCAATCTAAGGTGTGCACGTTTACGATTACGTTAACAAAATGACACTATCCGCTAACGTTATTGGGTCTTATCGTTTTCTCCGTTTTTTCAAAAATACCGGCGAGTTTATCGGCTGAGCACAACTTTAGTGTTATTAGTGAGTTGCCCTGGCAGTATGCTAACTTTCTGCAGCTATTTTTGGGGGGTCGCATGCATAGTTTGTCCACAATTCATTAAAAGGAAGTGACCTTCAAGGCCGTCATAGATTCCCGGGAGTGTGCTAAATGCCGAAAGTTGTTACAACAAAGCATACATCTACTGTTATGCATTTGTTGCCCTGTTCCTGTGCTACAAGTCGATATCAATTTTTTATGGGTGGCCTAAATATTGTGGCCGCAACGTCTGTCAATCTAAGGTGTGCACGTTTACGATTACGTTAACAAAATGACACTATCCGCTAACGTTATTGGGTCTTATCGTTTTCTCCGTTTTTTCAAAAATACCGGCGAGTTTATCGGCTGAGCACAACTTTAGTGTTATTAGTGAGTTGCCCTGGCAGTATGCTAACTTTCTGCAGCTATTTTTTGGGGGTCGCATGCATAGTTTGTCCACAATTCATTAAAAGGAAGTGACCTTCAAGGCCGTCATAGATTCCCGGGAGTGTGCTAAATACCGAAAGTTGTTACAACAAAGCATACATCTACTGTTATGCATTTGTTGCCCTGTTCCTGTGCTACAAGTCGATATCAATTTTTTATAGGTGGCCTAAATATTGTGGCCGCAACGTCTGTCAATCTAAGGTGTGCACGTTTACGATTACGTTAACAAAATGACACTATCCGCTAACGTTATTGGGTCTTATCGTTTTCTCCGTTTTTTCAAAAATACCGGCGAGTTTATCGGCTGAGCACAACTTTAGTGTTATTAGTGAGTTGCCCTGGCAGTATGCTAACTTTCTGCAGCTATTTTTGGGGGGTCGCATGCATAGTTTGTCCACAATTCATTAAAAGGAAGTGACCTTCAAGGCCGTCATAGATTCCCGGGAGTGTGCTAAATGCCGAAAGTTGTTACAACAAAGCATACATCTACTGTTATGCATTTGTTGCCCTGTTCCTGTGCTACAAGTCGATATCAATTTTTTATGGGTGGCCTAAATATTGTGGCCGCAACGTCTGTCAATCTAAGGTGTGCACGTTTACGATTACGTTAACAAAATGACACTATCCGCTAACGTTATTGGGTCTTATCGTTTTCTCCGTTTTTTCAAAAATACCGGCGAGTTTATCGGCTGAGCACAACTTTAGTGTTATTAGTGAGTTGCCCTGGCAGTATGCTAACTTTCTGCAGCTATTTTTGGGGGGTCGCATGCATAGTTTGTCCACAATTCATTAAAAGGAAGTGACCTTCAAGGCCGTCATAGATTCCCGGGAGTGTGCTAAATGCCGAAAGTTGTTACAACAAAGCATACATCTACTGTTATGCATTTGTTGCCCTGTTCCTGTGCTACAAGTCGATATCAATTTTTTATGGGTGGCCTAAATATTGTGGCCGCAACGTCTGTCAATCTAAGGTGTGCACGTTTACGATTACGTTAACAAAATGACACTATCCGCTAACGTTATTGGGTCTTATCGTTTTCTCCGTTTTTTCAAAAATACCGGCGAGTTTATCGGCTGAGCACAACTTTAGTGTTATTAGTGAGTTGCCCTGGCAGTATGCTAACTTTCTGCAGCTATTTTTTGGGGGTCGCATGCATAGTTTGTCCACAATTCATTAAAAGGAAGTGACCTTCAAGGCCGTCATAGATTCCCGGGAGTGTGCTAAATGCCGAAAGTTGTTACAACAAAGCATACATCTACTGTTATGCATTTGTTGCCCTGTTCCTGTGCTACAAGTCGATATCAATTTTTTATGGGTGGCCTAAATATTGTGGCCGCAACGTCTGTCAATCTAAGGTGTGCACGTTTACGATTACGTTAACAAAATGACACTATCCGCTAACGTTATTGGGTCTTATCGTTTTCTCCGTTTTTTCAAAAATACCGGCGAGTTTATCGGCTGAGCACAACTTTAGTGTTATTAGTGAGTTGCCCTGGCAGTATGCTAACTTTCTGCAGCTATTTTTGGGGGGTCGCATGCATAGTTTGTCCACAATTCATTAAAAGGAAGTGACCTTCAAGGCCGTCATAGATTCCCGGGAGTGTGCTAAATGCCGAAAGTTGTTACAACAAAGCATACATCTACTGTTATGCATTTGTTGCCCTGTTCCTGTGCTACAAGTCGATATCAATTTTTTATGGGTGGCCTAAATATTGTGGCCGCAACGTCTGTCAATCTAAGGTGTGCACGTTTACGATTACGTTAACAAAATGACACTATCCGCTAACGTTATTGGGTCTTATCGTTTTCTCCGTTTTTTCAAAAATACCGGCGAGTTTATCGGCTGAGCACAACTTTAGTGTTATTAGTGAGTTGCCCTGGCAGTATGCTAACTTTCTGCAGCTATTTTTGGGGGGTCGCATGCATAGTTTGTCCACAATTCATTAAAAGGAAGTGACCTTCAAGGCCGTCATAGATTCCCGGGAGTGTGCTAAATGCCGAAAGTTGTTACAACAAAGCATACATCTACTGTTATGCATTTGTTGCCCTGTTCCTGTGCTACAAGTCGATATCAATTTTTTATGGGTGGCCTAAATATTGTGGCCGCAACGTCTGTCAATCTAAGGTGTGCACGTTTACGATTACGTGAACAAAATGACACTATCCGCTAACGTTATTGGGTCTTATCGTTTTCTCCGTTTTTTCAAAAATACCGGCGAGTTTATCGGCTGAGCACAACTTTAGTGTTATTAGTGAGTTGCCCTGGCAGTATGCTAACTTTCTGCAGCTATTTTTTGGGGGTCGCATGCATAGTTTGTCCACAATTCATTAAAAGGAAGTGACCTTCAAGGCCGTCATAGATTCCCGGGAGTGTGCTAAATGCCGAAAGTTGTTACAACAAAGCATACATCTACTGTTATGCATTTGTTGCCCTGTTCCTGTGCTACAAGTCGATATCAATTTTTTATGGGTGGCCTAAATATTGTGGCCGCAACGTCTGTCAATCTAAGGTGTCCACGTTTACGATTACGTTAACAAAATGACACTATCCGCTAACGTTATTGGGTCTTATCGTTTTCTCCGTTTTTTCAAAAATACCGGCGAGTTTATCGGCTGAGCACAACTTTAGTGTTATTAGTGAGTTGCCCTGGCAGTATGCTAACTTTCTGCAGCTATTTTTGGGGGGTTGCATGCATAGTTTGTCCACAATTCATTAAAAGGAAGTGACCTTCAAGGCCGTCATAGATTCCCGGGAGTGTGCTAAATGCCGAAAGTTGTTACAACAAAGCATACATCTACTGTTATGCATTTGTTGCCCTGTTCCTGTGCTACAAGTCGATATCAATTTTTTATGGGTGGCCTAAATATTGTGGCCGCAACGTCTGTCAATCTAAGGTGTGCACGTTTACGATTACGTTAACAAAATGACACTATCCGCTAACGTTATTGGGTCTTATCGTTTTCTCCGTTTTTTCAAAAATACCGGCGAGTTTATCGGCTGAGCACAACTTTAGTGTTATTAGTGAGTTGCCCTGGCAGTATGCTAACTTTCTGCAGCTATTTTTGGGGGGTCGCATGCATAGTTTGTCCACAATTCATTAAAAGGAAGTGACCTTCAAGGCCGTCATAGATTCCCGGGAGTGTGCTAAATGCCGAAAGTTGTTACAACAAAGCATACATCTACTGTTATGCATTTGTTGCCCTGTTCCTGTGCTACAAGTCGATATCAATTTTTTATGGGTGGCCTAAATATTGTGGCCGCAACGTCTGTCAATCTAAGGTGTGCACGTTTACGATTACGTTAACAAAATGACACTATCCGCTAACGTTATTGGGTCTTATCGTTTTCTCCGTTTTTTCAAAAATACTGGCGAGTTTATCGGCTGAGCACAACTTTAGTGTTATTAGTGAGTTGCCCTGGCAGTATGCTAACTTTCTGCAGCTATTTTTGGGGGGTCGCATGCATAGTTTGTCCACAATTCATTAAAAGGAAGTGACCTTCAAGGCCGTCATAGATTCCCGGGAGTGTGCTAAATGCCGAAAGTTGTTACAACAAAGCATACATCTACTGTTATGCATTTGTTGCCCTGTTCCTGTGCTACAAGTCGATTTCAATTTTTTATGGGTGGCCTAAATATTGTGGCCGCAACGTCTGTCAATCTAAGGTGTGCACGTTTACGATTACGTTAACAAAATGACACTATCCGCTAACGTTATTGGGTCTTATCGTTTTCTCCGTTTTTTCAAAAATACCGGCGAGTTTATCGGCTGAGCACAACTTTAGTGTTATTAGTGAGTTGCCCTGGCAGTATGCTAACTTTCTGCAGCTATTTTTGGGGGGTCGCATGCATAGTTTGTCCACAATTCATTAAAAGGAAGTGACCTTCAAGGCCGTCATAGATTCCCGGGAGTGTGCTAAATGCCGAAAGTTGTTACAACAAAGCATACATCTACTGTTATGCATTTGTTGCCCTGTTCCTGTGCTACAAGTCGATATCAATTTTTTATGGGTGGCCTAAATATTGTGGCCGCAACGTCTGTCAATCTAAGGTGTGCACGTTTACGATTACGTTAACAAAATGACACTATCCGCTAACGTTATTGGGTCTTATCGTTTTCTCCGTTTTTTCAAAAATACCGGCGAGTTTATCGGCTGAGCACAACTTTAGTGTTATTAGTGAGTTGCCCTGGCAGTATGCTAACTTTCTGCAGCTATTTTTGGGGGGTCGCATGCATAGTTTGTCCACAATTCATTAAAAGGAAGTGACCTTCAAGGCCGTCATAGATTCCCGGGAGTGTGCTAAATGCCGAAAGTTGTTACAACAAAGCATACATCTACTGTTATGCATTTGTTGCCCTGTTCCTGTGCTACAAGTCGATATCAATTTTTTATGGGTGGCCTAAATATTGTGGCCGCAACGTCTGTCAATCTAAGGTGTGCACGTTTACGATTACGTTAACAAAATGACACTATCCGCTAACGTTATTGGGTCTTATCGTTTTCTCCGTTTTTTCAAAAATACCGGCGAGTTTTTCGGCTGAGCACAACTTTAGTGTTATTAGTGAGTTGCCCTGGCAGTATGCTAACTTTCTGCAGCTATTTTTGGGGGGTCGCATGCATAGTTTGTCCACAATTCATTAAAAGGAAGTGACCTTCAAGGCCGTCATAGATTCCCGGGAGTGTGCTAAATGCCGAAAGTTGTTACAACAAAGCATACATCTACTGTTATGCATTTGTTGCCCTGTTCCTGTGCTACAAGTCGATATCAATTTTTTATGGGTGGCCTAAATATTGTGGCCGCAACGTCTGTCAATCTAAGGTGTGCACGTTTACGATTACGTTAACAAAATGACACTATCCGCTAACGTTATTGGGTCTTATCGTTTTCTCCGTTTTTTCAAAAATACCGGCGAGTTTATCGGCTGAGCACAACTTTAGTGTTATTAGTGAGTTGCCCTGGCAGTATGCTAACTTTCTGCAGCTATTTTTGGGGGGTCGCATGCATAGTTTGTCCACAATTCATTAAAAGGAAGTGACCTTCAAGGCCGTCATAGATTCCCGGGAGTGTGCTAAATGCCGAAAGTTGTTACAACAAAGCATACATCTACTGTTATGCATTTGTTGCCCTGTTCCTGTGCTACAAGTCGATATCAATTTTTTATGGGTGGCCTAAATATTGTGGCTGCAACGTCTGTCAATCTAAGGTGTGCACGTTTACGATTACGTTAACAAAATGACACTATCCGCTAACGTTATTGGGTCTTATCGTTTTCTCCGTTTTTTCAAAAATACCGGCGAGTTTATCGGCTGAGCACAACTTTAGTGTTATTAGTGAGTTGCCCTGGCAGTATGCTAACTTTCTGCAGCTATTTTTGGGGGGTCGCATGTATAGTTTGTCCACAATTCATTAAAAGGAAGTGACCTTTAAGGCCGTCATAGATTCCCGGGAGTGTGCTAAATGCCGAAAGTTGTTACAACAAAGCATACATCTACTGTTATGCATTTGTTGCCCTGTTCCTGTGCTACAAGTCGATATCAATTTTTTATGGGTGGCCTAAATATTGTGGCCGCAACGTCTGTCAATCTAAGGTGTGCACGTTTACGATTACGTTAACAAAATGACACTATCCGCTAACGTTATTGGGTCTTATCGTTTTCTCCGTTTTTTCAAAAATACCGGCGAGTTTATCGGCTGAGCACAACTTTAGTGTTATTAGTGAGTTGCCCTGGCAGTATGCTAACTTTCTGCAGCTATTTTTGGGGGGTCGCATGCATAGTTTGTCCACAATTCATTAAAAGGAAGTGACCTTCAAGGCCGTCATAGATTCCCGGGAGTGTGCTAAATGCCGAAAGTTGTTACAACAAAGCATACATCTACTGTTATGCATTTGTTGCCCTGTTCCTGTGCTACAAGTCGATATCAATTTTTTATGGGTGGCCTAAATATTGTGGCCGCAACGTCTGTCAATCTAAGGTGTGCACGTTTACGATTACGTTAACAAAATGACACTATCCGCTAACGTTATTGGGTCTTATCGTTTTCTCCGTTTTTTCAAAAATACCGGCGAGTTTATCGGCTGAGCACAACTTTAATGTTATTAGTGAGTTGCCCTGGCAGTATGCTAACTTTCTGCAGCTATTTTTTGGGGGTCGCATGCATAGTTTGTCCACAATTCATTAAAAGGAAGTGACCTTCAAGGCCGTCATAGATTCCCGGGAGTGTGCTAAATGCCGAAAGTTGTTACAACAAAGCATACATCTACTGTTATGCATTTGTTGCCCTGTTCCTGTGCTACAAGTCGATATCAATTTTTTATGGGTGGCCTAAATATTGTGGCCGCAACGTCTGTCAATCTAAGGTGTGCACGTTTACGATTACGTTAACAAAATGACACTATCCGCTAACGTTATTGGGTCTTATCGTTTTCTCCGTTTTTTCAAAAATACCGGCGAGTTTATCGGCTGAGCACAACTTTAGTGTTATTAGTGAGTTGCCCTGGCAGTATGCTAACTTTCTGCAGCTATTTTTTGGGGGTCGCATGCATAGTTTGTCCACAATTCATTAAAAGGAAGTGACCTTCAAGGCCGTCATAGATTCCCGGGAGTGTGCTAAATGCCGAAAGTTGTTACAACAAAGCATACATCTACTGTTATGCATTTGTTGCCCTGTTCCTGTGCTACAAGTCGATATCAATTTTTTATGGGTGGCCTAAATATTGTGGCCGCAACGTCTGTCAATCTAAGGTGTGCACGTTTACGATTACGTTAACAAAATGACACTATCCGCTAACGTTATTGGGTCTTATCGTTTTCTCCGTTTTTTCAAAAATACCGGCGAGTTTATCGGCTGAGCACAACTTTAGTGTTATTAGTGAGTTGCCCTGGCAGTATGCTAACTTTCTGCAGCTATTTTTGGGGGGGTCGCATGCATAGTTTGTCCACAATTCATTAAAAGGAAGTGACCTTCAAGGCCGTCATAGATTCCCGGGAGTGTGCTAAATGCCGAAAGTTGTTACAACAAAGCATACATCTACTGTTATGCATTTGTTGCCCTGTTCCTGTGCTACAAGTCGATATCAATTTTTTATGGGTGGCCTAAATATTGTGGCCGCAACGTCTGTCAATCTAAGGTGTGCACGTTTACGATTACGTTAACAAAATGACACTATCCGCTAACGTTATTGGGTCTTATCGTTTTCTCCGTTTTTTCAAAAATACCGGCGAGTTTATCGGCTGAGCACAACTTTAGTGTTATTAGTGAGTTGCCCTGGCAGTATGCTAACTTTCTGCAGCTATTTTTGGGGGGTCGCATGCATAGTTTGTCCACAATTCATTAAAAGGAAGTGACCTTCAAGGCCGTCATAGATTCCCGGGAGTGTGCTAAATGCCGAAAGTTGTTACAACAAAGCATACATCTACTGTTATGCATTTGTTGCCCTGTTCCTGTGCTACAAGTCGATATCAATTTTTTATGGGTGGCCTAAATATTGTGGCCGCAACGTCTGTCAATCTAAGGTGTGCACGTTTACGATTACGTTAACAAAATGACACTATCCGCTAACGTTATTGGGTCTTATCGTTTTCTCCGTTTTTTCAAAAATACCGGCGAGTTTATCGGCTGAGCACAACTTTAGTGTTATTAGTGAGTTGCCCTGGCAGTATGCTAACTTTCTGCAGCTATTTTTGGGGGGTCGCATGCATAGTTTGTCCACAATTCATTAAAAGGAAGTGACCTTCAAGGCCGTCATAGATTCCCGGGAGTGTGCTAAATGCCGAAAGTTGTTACAACAAAGCATACATCTACTGTTATGCATTTGTTGCCCTGTTCCTGTGCTACAAGTCGATTTCAATTTTTTATGGGTGGCCTAAATATTGTGGCCGCAACGTCTGTCAATCTAAGGTGTGCACGTTTACGATTACGTTAACAAAATGACACTATCCGCTAACGTTATTGGGTCTTATCGTTTTCTCCGTTTTTTCAAAAATACCGGCGAGTTTATCGGCTGAGCACAACTTTAGTGTTATTAGTGAGTTGCCCTGGCAGTATGCTAACTTTCTGCAGCTATTTTTTGGGGGTCGCATGCATAGTTTGTCCACAATTCATTAAAAGGAAGTGACCTTCAAGGCCGTCATAGATTCCCGGGAGTGTGCTAAATGCCGAAAGTTGTTACAACAAAGCATACATCTACTGTTATGCATTTGTTGCCCTGTTCCTGTGCTACAAGTCGATATCAATTTTTTATGGGTGGCCTAAATATTGTGGCCGCAACGTCTGTCAATCTAAGGTGTGCACGTTTACGATTACGTTAACAAAATGACACTATCCGCTAACGTTATTGGGTCTTATCGTTTTCTCCGTTTTTTCAAAAATACCGGCGAGTTTATCGGCTGAGCACAACTTTAGTGTTATTAGTGAGTTGCCCTGGCAGTATGCTAACTTTCTGCAGCTATTTTTGGGGGGTCGCATGCATAGTTTGTCCACAATTCATTAAAAGGAAGTGACCTTCAAGGCCGTCATAGATTCCCGGGAGTGTGCTAAATGCCGAAAGTTGTTACAACAAAGCATACATCTACTGTTATGCATTTGTTGCCCTGTTCCTGTGCTACAAGTCGATATCAATTTTTTATGGGTGGCCTAAATATTGTGGCCGCAACGTCTGTCAATCTAAGGTGTGCACGTTTACGATTACGTTAACAAAATGACACTATCCGCTAACGTTATTGGGTCTTATCGTTTTCTCCGTTTTTTCAAAAATACCGGCGAGTTTATCGGCTGAGCACAACTTTAGTGTTATTAGTGAGTTGCCCTGGCAGTATGCTAACTTTCTGCAGCTATTTTTGGGGGGTCGCATGCATAGTTTGTCCACAATTCATTAAAAGGAAGTGACCTTCAAGGCCGTCATAGATTCCCGGGAGTGTGCTAAATGCCGAAAGTTGTTACAACAAAGCATACATCTACTGTTATGCATTTGTTGCCCTGTTCCTGTGCTACAAGTCGATATCAATTTTTTATGGGTGGCCTAAATATTGTGGCCGCAACGTCTGTCAATCTAAGGTGTGCACGTTTACGATTACGTTAACAAAATGACACTATCCGCTAACGTTATTGGGTCTTATCGTTTTCTCCGTTTTTTCAAAAATACCGGCGAGTTTATCGGCTGAGCACAACTTTAGTGTTATTAGTGAGTTGCCCTGGCAGTATGCTAACTTTCTGCAGCTATTTTTTGGGGGTCGCATGCATAGTTTGTCCACAATTCATTAAAAGGAAGTGACCTTCAAGGCCGTCATAGATTCCCGGGAGTGTGCTAAATGCCGAAAGTTGTTACAACAAAGCATACATCTACTGTTATGCATTTGTTGCCCTGTTCCTGTGCTACAAGTCGATATCAATTTTTTATGGGTGGCCTAAATATTGTGGCCGCAACGTCTGTCAATCTAAGGTGTGCACGTTTACGATTACGTTAACAAAATGACACTATCCGCTAACGTTATTGGGTCTTATCGTTTTCTCCGTTTTTTCAAAAATACCGGCGAGTTTATCGGCTGAGCACAACTTTAGTGTTATTAGTGAGTTGCCCTGGCAGTATGCTAACTTTCTGCAGCTATTTTTTGGGGGTCGCATGCATAGTTTGTCCACAATTTATTAAAAGGAAGTGACCTTCAAGGCCGTCATAGATTCCCGGGAGTGTGCTAAATGCCGAAAGTTGTTACAACAAAGCATACATCTACTGTTATGCATTTGTTGCCCTGTTCCTGTGCTACAAGTCGATATCAATTTTTTATGGGTGGCCTAAATATTGTGGCCGCAACGTCTGTCAATCTAAGGTGTGCACGTTTACGATTACGTTAACAAAATGACACTATCCGCTAACGTTATTGGGTCTTATCGTTTTCTCCGTTTTTTCAAAAATACCGGCGAGTTTATCGGCTGAGCACAACTTTAGTGTTATTAGTGAGTTGCCCTGGCAGTATGCTAACTTTCTGCAGCTATTTTTTGGGGGTCGCATGCATAGTTTGTCCA
This sequence comes from Mytilus galloprovincialis, assembly GCF_965363235.1. Classification (NCBI taxonomy): domain Eukaryota; kingdom Metazoa; phylum Mollusca; class Bivalvia; order Mytilida; family Mytilidae; genus Mytilus; species Mytilus galloprovincialis. The sequence continues at coordinate 56,658 of NW_027468064.1, forward strand.
CAATTCATTAAAAGGAAGTGACCTTCAAGGCCGTCATAGATTCCCGGGAGTGTGCTAAATGCCGAAAGTTGTTACAACAAAGCATACATCTACTGTTATGCATTTGTTGCCCTGTTCCTGTGCTACAAGTCGATATCAATTTTTTATGGGTGGCCTAAATATTGTGGCCGCAACGTCTGTCAATCTAAGGTGTGCACGTTTACGATTACGTTAACAAAATGACACTATCCGCTAACGTTATTGGGTCTTATCGTTTTCTCCGTTTTTTCAAAAATACCGGCGAGTTTATCGGCTGAGCACAACTTTAGTGTTATTAGTGAGTTGCCCTGGCAGTATGCTAACTTTCTGCAGCTATTTTTGGGGGGTCGCATGCATAGTTTGTCCACAATTCATTAAAAGGAAGTGACCTTCAAGGCCGTCATAGATTCCCGGGAGTGTGCTAAATGCCGAAAGTTGTTACAACAAAGCATACATCTACTGTTATGCATTTGTTGCCCTGTTCCTGTGCTACAAGTCGATTTCAATTTTTTATGGGTGGCCTAAATATTGTGGCCGCAACGTCTGTCAATCTAAGGTGTGCACGTTTACGATTACGTTAACAAAATGACACTATCCGCTAACGTTATTGGGTCTTATCGTTTTCTCCGTTTTTTCAAAAATACCGGCGAGTTTATCGGCTGAGCACAACTTTAGTGTTATTAGTGAGTTGCCCTGGCAGTATGCTAACTTTCTGCAGCTATTTTTTGGGGGTCGCATGCATAGTTTGTCCACAATTCATTAAAAGGAAGTGACCTTCAAGGCCGTCATAGATTCCCGGGAGTGTGCTAAATGCCGAAAGTTGTTACAACAAAGCATACATCTACTGTTATGCATTTGTTGCCCTGTTCCTGTGCTACAAGTCGATATCAATTTTTTATGGGTGGCCTAAATATTGTGGCCGCAACGTCTGTCAATCTAAGGTGTGCACGTTTACGATTACGTTAACAAAATGACACTATCCGCTAACGTTATTGGGTCTTATCGTTTTCTCCGTTTTTTCAAAAATACCGGCGAGTTTATCGGCTGAGCACAACTTTAGTGTTATTAGTGAGTTGCCCTGGCAGTATGCTAACTTTCTGCAGCTATTTTTGGGGGGTCGCATGCATAGTTTGTCCACAATTCATTAAAAGGAAGTGACCTTCAAGTCCGTCATAGATTCCCGGGAGTGTGCTAAATGCCGAAAGTTGTTACAACAAAGCATACATCTACTGTTATGCATTTGTTGCCCTGTTCCTGTGCTACAAGTCGATATCAATTTTTTATGGGTGGCCTAAATATTGTGGCCGCAACGTCTGTCAATCTAAGGTGTGCACGTTTACGATTACGTTAACAAAATGACACTATCCGCTAACGTTATTGGGTCTTATCGTTTTCTCCGTTTTTTCAAAAATACCGGCGAGTTTATCGGCTGAGCACAACTTTAGTGTTATTAGTGAGTTGCCCTGGCAGTATGCTAACTTTCTGCAGCTATTTTTGGGGGGTCGCATGCATAGTTTGTCCACAATTCATTAAAAGGAAGTGACCTTCAAGGCCGTCATAGATTCCCGGGAGTGTGCTAAATGCCGAAAGTTGTTACAACAAAGCATACATCTACTGTTATGCATTTGTTGCCCTGTTCCTGTGCTACAAGTCGATATCAATTTTTTATGGGTGGCCTAAATATTGTGGCCGCAACGTCTGTCAATCTAAGGTGTGCACGTTTACGATTACGTTAACAAAATGACACTATCCGCTAACGTTATTGGGTCTTATCGTTTTCTCCGTTTTTTCAAAAATACCGGCGAGTTTATCGGCTGAGCACAACTTTAGTGTTATTAGTGAGTTGCCCTGGCAGTATGCTAACTTTCTGCAGCTATTTTTGGGGGGTCGCATGCATAGTTTGTCCACAATTCATTAAAAGGAAGTGACCTTCAAGGCCGTCATAGATTCCCGGGAGTGTGCTAAATGCCGAAAGTTGTTACAACAAAGCATACATCTACTGTTATGCATTTGTTGCCCTGTTCCTGTGCTACAAGTCGATATCAATTTTTTATGGGTGGCCTAAATATTGTGGCCGCAACGTCTGTCAATCTAAGGTGTGCACGTTTACGATTACGTTAACAAAATGACACTATCCTCTAACGTTATTGGGTCTTATCGTTTTCTCCGTTTTTTCAAAAATACCGGCGAGTTTATCGGCTGAGCACAACTTTAGTGTTATTAGTGAGTTGCCCTGGCAGTATGCTAACTTTCTGCAGCTATTTTTTGGGGGTCGCATGCATAGTTTGTCCACAATTCATTAAAAGGAAGTGACCTTCAAGGCCGTCATAGATTCCCGGGAGTGTGCTAAATGCCGAAAGTTGTTACAACAAAGCATACATCTACTGTTATGCATTTGTTGCCCTGTTCCTGTGCTACAAGTCGATATCAATTTTTTATGGGTGGCCTAAATATTGTGGCCGCAACGTCTGTCAATCTAAGGTGTGCACGTTTACGATTACGTTAACAAAATGACACTATCCGCTAACGTTATTGGGTCTTATCGTTTTCTCCGTTTTTTCAAAAATACCGGCGAGTTTATCGGCTGAGCACAACTTTAGTGTTATTAGTGAGTTGCCCTGGCAGTATGCTAACTTTCTGCAGCTATTTTTTGGGGGTCGCATGCATAGTTTGTCCACAATTCATTAAAAGGAAGTGACCTTCAAGGCCGTCATAGATTCCCGGGAGTGTGCTAAATGCCGAAAGTTGTTACAACAAAGCATACATCTACTGTTATGCATTTGTTGCCCTGTTCCTGTGCTACAAGTCGATATCAATTTTTTATGGGTGGCCTAAATATTGTGGCCGCAACGTCTGTCAATCTAAGGTGTGCACGTTTACGATTACGTTAACAAAATGACACTATCCGCTAACGTTATTGGGTCTTATCGTTTTCTCCGTTTTTTCAAAAATACCGGCGAGTTTATCGGCTGAGCACAACTTTAGTGTTATTAGTGAGTTGCCCTGGCAGTATGCTAACTTTCTGCAGCTATTTTTGGGGGGTCGCATGCATAGTTTGTCCACAATTCATTAAAAGGAAGTGACCTTCAAGGCCGTCATAGATTCCCGGGAGTGTGCTAAATGCCGAAAGTTGTTACAACAAAGCATACATCTACTGTTATGCATTTGTTGCCCTGTTCCTGTGCTACAAGTCGATATCAATTTTTTATGGGTGGCCTAAATATTGTGGCCGCAACGTCTGTCAATCTAAGGTGTGCACGTTTACGATTACGTTAACAAAATGACACTATCCGCTAACGTTATTGGGTCTTAACGTTTTCTCCGTTTTTTCAAAAATACCGGCGAGTTTATCGGCTGACCACAACTTTAGTGTTATTAGTGAGTTGCCCTGGCAGTATGCTAACTTTCTGCAGCTATTTTTGGGGGGTCGCATGCATAGTTTGTCCACAATTCATTAAAAGGAAGTGACCTTCAAGGCCGTCATAGATTCCCGGGAGTGTGCTAAATGCCGAAAGTTGTTACAACAAAGCATACATCTACTGTTATGCATTTGTTGCCCTGTTCCTGTGCTACAAGTCGATATCAATTTTTTATGGGTGGCCTAAATATTGTGTCCGCAACGTCTGTCAATCTAAGGTGTGCACGTTTACGATTACGTTAACAAAATGACACTATCCGCTAACGTTATTGGGTCTTATCGTTTTCTCCGTTTTTTCAAAAATACCGGCGAGTTTATCGGCTGAGCACAACTTTAGTGTTATTAGTGAGTTGCCCTGGCAGTATGCTAACTTTCTGCAGCTATTTTTGGGGGGTCGCATGCATAGTTTGTCCACAATTCATTAAAAGGAAGTGACCTTCAAGGCCGTCATAGATTCCCGGGAGTGTGCTAAATGCCGAAAGTTGTTACAACAAAGCATACATCTACTGTTATGCATTTGTTGCCCTGTTCCTGTGCTACAAGTCGATATCAATTTTTTATGGGTGGCCTAAATATTGTGGCCGCAACGTCTGTCAATCTAAGGTGTGCACGTTTACGATTACGTTAACAAAATGACACTATCCGCTAACGTTATTGGGTCTTATCGTTTTCTCCGTTTTTTCAAAAATACCGGCGAGTTTATCGGCTGAGCACAACTTTAGTGTTATTAGTGAGTTGCCCTGGCAGTATGCTAACTTTCTGCAGCTATTTTTGGGGGGTCGCATGCATAGTTTGTCCACAATTCATTAAAAGGAAGTGACCTTCAAGGCCGTCATAGATTCCCGGGAGTGTGCTAAATGCCGAAAGTTGTTACAACAAAGCATACATCTACTGTTATGCATTTGTTGCCCTGTTCCTGTGCTACAAGTCGATATCAATTTTTTATGGGTGGCCTAAATATTGTGGCCGCAACGTCTGTCAATCTAAGGTGTGCACGTTTACGATTACGTTAACAAAATGACACTATCCGCTAACGTTATTGGGTCTTATCGTTTTCTCCGTTTTTTCAAAAATACCGGCGAGTTTATCGGCTGAGCACAACTTTAGTGTTATTAGTGAGTTGCCCTGGCAGTATGCTAACTTTCTGCAGCTATTTTTGGGGGGTCGCATGCATAGTTTGTCCACAATTCATTAAAAGGAAGTGACCTTCAATGCCGTCATAGATTCCCGGGAGTGTGCTAAATGCCGAAAGTTGTTACAACAAAGCATACATCTACTGTTATGCATTTGTTGCCCTGTTCCTGTGCTACAAGTCGATATCAATTTTTTATGGGTGGCCTAAATATTGTGGCCGCAACGTCTGTCAATCTAAGGTGTGCACGTTTACGATTACGTTAACAAAATGACACTATCCGCTAACGTTATTGGGTCTTATCGTTTTCTCCGTTTTTTCAAAAATACCGGCGAGTTTATCGGCTGAGCACAACTTTAGTGTTATTAGTGAGTTGCCCTGGCAGTATGCTAACTTTCTGCAGCTATTTTTGGGGGGTCGCATGCATAGTTTGTCCACAATTCATTAAAAGGAAGTGACCTTCAAGGCCGTCATAGATTCCCGGGAGTGTGCTAAATGCCGAAAGTTGTTACAACAAAGCATACATCTACTGTTATGCATTTGTTGCCCTGTTCCTGTGCTACAAGTCGATATCAATTTTTTATGGGTGGCCTAAATATTGTGGCCGCAACGTCTGTCAATCTAAGGTGTGCACGTTTACGATTACGTTAACAAAATGACACTATCCGCTAACGTTATTGGGTCTTATCGTTTTCTCCGTTTTTTCAAAAATACCGGCGAGTTTATCGGCTGAGCACAACTTTAGTGTTATTGGTGAGTTGCCCTGGCAGTATGCTAACTTTCTGCAGCTATTTTTTGGGGGTCGCATGCATAGTTTGTCCACAATTCATTAAAAGGAAGTGACCTTCAAGGCCGTCATAGATTCCCGGGAGTGTGCTAAATGCCGAAAGTTGTTACAACAAAGCATACATCTACTGTTATGCATTTGTTGCCCTGTTCCTGTGCTACAAGTCGATATCAATTTTTTATGGGTGGCCTAAATATTGTGGCCGCAACGTCTGTCAATCTAAGGTGTGCACGTTTACGATTACGTTAACAAAATGACACTATCCGCTAACGTTATTGGGTCTTATCGTTTTCTCCGTTTTTTCAAAAATACCGGCGAGTTTATCGGCTGAGCACAACTTTAGTGTTATTGGTGAGTTGCCCTGGCAGTATGCTAACTTTCTGCAGCTATTTTTTGGGGGTCGCATGCATAGTTTGTCCACAATTCATTAAAAGGAAGTGACCTTCAAGGCCGTCATAGATTCCCGGGAGTGTGCTAAATGCCGAAAGTTGTTACAACAAAGCATACATCTACTGTTATGCATTTGTTGCCCTGTTCCTGTGCTACAAGTCGATATCAATTTTTTATGGGTGGCCTAAATATTGTGGCCGCAACGTCTGTCAATCTAAGGTGTGCACGTTTACGATTACGTTAACAAAATGACACTATCCGCTAACGTTATTGGGTCTTATCGTTTTCTCCGTTTTTTCAAAAATACCGGCGAGTTTATCGGCTGAGCACAACTTTAGTGTTATTAGTGAGTTGCCCTGGCAGTATGCTAACTTTCTGCAGCTATTTTTGGGGGGTCGCATGCATAGTTTGTCCACAATTCATTAAAAGGAAGTGACCTTCAAGGCCGTCATAGATTCCCGGGAGTGTGCTAAATGCCGAAAGTTGTTACAACAAAGCATACATCTACTGTTATGCATTTGTTGCCCTGTTCCTGTGCTACAAGTCGATATCAATTTTTTATGGGTGGCCTAAATATTGTGGCCGCAACGTCTGTCAATCTAAGGTGTGCACGTTTACGATTACGTTAACAAAATGACACTATCCGCTAACGTTATTGGGTCTTATCGTTTTCTCCGTTTTTTCAAAAATACCGGCGAGTTTATCGGCTGAGCACAACTTTAGTGTTATTAGTGAGTTGCCCTGGCAGTATGCTAACTTTCTGCAGCTATTTTTTGGGGGTCGCATGCATAGTTTGTCCACAATTCATTAAAAGGAAGTGACCTTCAAGGCCGTCATAGATTCCCGGGAGTGTGCTAAATGCCGAAAGTTGTTACAACAAAGCATACATCTACTGTTATGCATTTGTTGCCCTGTTCCTGTGCTACAAGTCGATATCAATTTTTTATGGGTGGCCTAAATATTGTGGCCGCAACGTCTGTCAATCTAAGGTGTGCACGTTTACGATTACGTTAACAAAATGACACTATCCGCTAACGTTATTGGGTCTTATCGTTTTCTCCGTTTTTTCAAAAATACCGGCGAGTTTATCGGCTGAGCACAACTTTAGTGTTATTAGTGAGTTGCCCTGGCAGTATGCTAACTTTCTGCAGCTATTTTTGGGGGGTCGCATGCATAGTTTGTCCACAATTCATTAAAAGGAAGTGACCTTCAAGGCCGTCATAGATTCCCGGGAGTG
>NW_027468065.1:0-63541 GCF_965363235.1 Mytilus galloprovincialis
CATGAGATTGTCTGCCTGAAAGCGGACAGCCCGACTCCTGATTTAAACCCAGAAAAAAAATAGTTTTGATGTTGAGCCATTAGCCCACCAAACTAGTAACAGACAGAAGAAAACATTTGTTCATGAAGCATCTTTCAACGAAATTTAGTTACTACTTTAATCACTAGCCAGTCAACACTGAGGTTGTGAGTTCGAACCCCGCTCGTTCTGTTGCACAAAGTGGCGTTAAAACACCAAAAATCAAATCAAATTCAACGAAACTTACTGTATCAGCTGTAATAGATTTCAAATCTCTGTGTTGACCAGCAACAGTCGGAAGACAATAAGGACGACTTCCATCCGCTATATACGTTTCTTCAGACAGTAAGTTGTCATCTGACTCTAATGGTGTATCCTAATAAATAGAAAAAACAATAGTTACAGTTAACACAAGTCGCACGTTTTAAAACACCATTGAACGATTTTGCTACCCGATTCAACGATATAGCTGATAGAGTTGCTATTGTCTGCATGGTTCCCCATGATAATACAGAACATTTCTCTTTCAGTTATGGGCCATTATTATCTTGTATGGTGACCGTAAAAACGAGCATCCAATTATACAATCATATGAGTCTAGTTGTGTCGATCAGATATGGAACATTGATAGGTATTTTTAAACCAGTTGTACTAAATTCAAATTTTACAGATTCATTGGTCATCTTCTTGTGAAATAATGTTAACTTTATAAATTTATTTTTGATTTTGAAATTATCGTTAAAGATTAAACCGGGAATCCTTGCGCACCTGGCACTGCCGCAAAGATGAGGCCGGGCAAGGATGACAGCAAACTTCGAAACAGCGGTTATGTCCTCTTTATTACGCTACGTTGATAGTTTAGCGAAGCAATATCACCACTGTTTCGGAGTTTGAGATGACAGGCCATAGGAAGGCCAATCGTAAAACAATAAATGGAAATCACGACTTACTCCAAAAGACGAGTGTCTTTTTAATGTTCTACTATGTTTCGAATCCTTTCGTCTCTTCTTGCATTCTTTAAATGGACTTGACGTCGACTTGCGTTTTAATCCCGTATTTTCAGCACTGTTATATTTTGCCTGCAAATAGATTCATTTTAATGTAATTACGGAAGCATATCTATAGCATTTAATTTATAGGTCTTAGGATTTTAAACTTTTATTTAAATTTCTGATTTTATTGTTTTGAAAATTAAAAGAAAGAAAAATTGTATATAACTCCAACACAGATAGATACGTCATGTAAGATAAATAATGGTTTTATAAAGCCAATTCAGTATATCTATAATAAAAGTACAAAACAACATCATAAGAAAGATTCAATACCCAGCATATACATGTAAAGACTTATGAGACACTGTATATACAAATAAAAAACAGTAATACTAAAGGAAAATGATTTTAAACTCAAAATCATAGTCATGTTTTACAGAATTGCAAACTAATTAGATATGAACAAATAATTATAGAATAAATAGCCAAGGTTACTTAAATTTCAGTAAAAATACAGTAAAAAAATTCGGAAAAAACTCAGTTAAAAGTACAGTAAAAATCGAATAGAAAGACTTGAAGAACAGACCAAATGAACACGATAAAGGAAAGAACAAAGCACTTACCTTTAAAATGCTGGCACTTTCTTGATCTAGACAACTAGATCCTCCGCTTATCGTAAGAGAACTAAAATCGGCCGACCACATTTTTTTCTGAACTGAAAAATCTGAATAAGGAAGAAATGGTAGAAAATTAGATTTAAAAAAAAAAGTTAATGTAATTGAATGATACCGAACGTTTATAGTAGGATAGTATAATTATTCTTGGAAAATTAATTTAAAAAAAATAAATTCAATGTACTCACAACTTAGATTATTGTTGAATGATGCTAAAACTTATTTTTTATGAAACTTTATACACATTTATGTTAATTCTGATTATTGACACAAATCTTAACACAATTCAGTGCCTATCTTTTGGCTAAAATAAAACATATATTTTACAATATTGACATGTTAATTAATTTATCTGGTGACCAATCAAACATTAACCATCTGAACAATGTCATTTTCTATTGATGAGGTTCTCTGATAGTGTCAAATTTAAAACTATATCAGATTAAAATTAAGTGTGAAATTTAATATTTGATGTCAAAACACATATATGACAAGTAATTTGATTTCAATATTCTCACTTTCAATTAAATTTCAATTTCAGGTACATTTAATTGCATGGACTCGTTTAATTCATGTTCTTGATTTTAACAACTCTGCAAATTTTTACTCAAATTATTCAAAATTAAGGGAAATAATTACATGCATTATTTTACAATTAGAAAGCTAAGGAAATATAACAAAACTTATGCAAAGTTTAACATTAATATTTTATATTTTTTTTTATGTATTCGTGTATAATATTATGTTTTGTAATATAACAATGTTAGAAGTAATTAACTATTCGTATAAGATACATTATAAATATAAATATAAAATTAAATCAATGAAAAAATAAAAACTATTAAACAATTTTTTACTAAAATATAAATGAAAAATAACGAAAATAAAGATTAAATATTAACAAAAAAATTGGCTAAATTATGATATGAAATTTGTGGAAACGTTGTATAAAATTATTCTTAATTAATATCTGGCGACCATATGAAAGCCATTGGCCCACACGGGCGCAAAGTGCTTTTTTTAATAAAGTATAAAGTATAATAATAATAATAATAAAAAAAATGTTGATAATTTAAATACCTTAATGTATGTAACTGTTCTTCAAAACATGTCAATGAACATAAATGACAGAATTATTTTTAAGTTTTAATTTTTATACATTTTTTTACCTTAAAAGGTGTTGAAAGATTATATTTCTGCCAGATGGCAAAACGATTGATTTGTTAATATATACCCAAGCTGAACAGTTGTACATAAAACAACAAGCCTTTGAAAACCGCATTAACCATGTTTATCTTTGCAGTTTTCTGGGCTTGGGTGATATGAACCTGTTACTTTTTGTTTTCATAAACCCAAGCTGAAAACTTCACAGCTGTCTGTTTATATACAAAAAAAAGTACCAGAAAACAAATATGTGATACAGCAACACACGACAACCACTGGATTATAGGCTTCTGACTTGGGACAGAGCATTTTAGAATTATGTAAATGTAATACGGACTGAATGTGCAGATGATTTCAACAACCATACACAAATAAATATATCCCCTGTATATAATGATATTGCAAACATTATTCATGTTTCAAGTCAGCACAACTACTTGCTCCTATGGTAGAATTTTAAATAATGTACAAGGGTTTGTCACTGTAGAGACATTCAGTTATCGCGCTTTGTATGCAGAATAAAAAGTTTAACGTGGAACTGAGATACAAGGTTTATCCATCCACGTAATAATTTTTGTACATAAACTTTTATATAAACAGAAGAAGAATACTGTAAAAGATAATAAGAACATGTTTTTTTCTTATCTACACATAGACAATCGCCCATATCGATCGTATAACATTTTAATACATTGCCAAGCGTTAAGCATAGTTTAGAATACTTCCATTTCATATACGAGTATTATGTTTTCAGAAAGCCCCGCCAAGCCGGGCCCGTTTAGCTTTAATAATTTGTTTTATACATTGATGACTGCACATGCTCTCCAAAACAACGATACACCATTTGCGAGTATGGTCTCGAGGAAACGACGACAGTCCGTCGAAAGAAGACGATATGGTCCGAGAACACAATTAATTCGTAGTGCATTTCTTTTAGAACATAAATGAAAATTAAAAAATTCCCACCTGCGCTTTCTCAATGAAATTTTTACAGTGTGTTGTACTACTTTTGGGACAAATTATATCAAAATTATAGAAAACTTCATCGCCTCTAACTCAAAATATGGACAATTTTGTGTTTAGGGTGTCTTGAAATCTTTTGACAGCTTCCGAAGTGCTAATTTTTAACCTTTTTCAGCTGGACCAAATCACTACTTTTCTGTAAAATTCTGGACCCAAATTTTTTTACAGTGTAATTTCACCCCCCTACTTACAATTTGAGGCATTAAACATGGAGAAATAAATTTGGAAGAGGTATAAAAATTATTGGCAAGTAACCCACTGTTAACACTAGGGACTATATTCGTGAACAACGAAAATCAAGGGACGACAATTGTGGTCTCGGACCTAATAGGATAGAAAGAGTTGACAAATCTTAAAAAAACTTGGTATGACCAAAGCTTAATAAATTATAACACTACTTGCAAAGTTTCGTAACAATAGGATATATATTATAGACAATATGTTAAATTCTATACTCATCTTTGCGTGTTAAATTTTGACGTTAAAATTGAATAATTTCAACTATCAACATTTTGGGCTTTGAAAATTAAAATATTGCAAAAAAATACTTTTTAAATGCCCTAATATATCATTTATTATGTACTAAAAGCAATAGAGTACTCATTTGATTTATCAGAGTTAGCATAATTATTCAAAAGTCAAATTTATATCAGCCTGGGCCTAAAAATTGAGGTTTTTCAATGAAAAGGGGCCTTACATGAAGATGTAATATTTTCCAGCAATTTTAAATTTGTGAAGCTTTTTGGTTATAAATAATCCTTACATATGTATTGAATGTACTTTAAATGGAAAGAAAAGTCACAAATAACACATCATATTAGTTTAAAAGGGTCTTAAGCCAAGTAAGACTGGAATAAAATAAGGGTCAATTTAGGCCGTGCCACATATTTACATTAAAAAATGCATATTGAGGCTATAAGAAATAAAAAATTGTGTCTTTTTTATCATTTCTATACTCATGTGATATGATACAACAAATCTGAGCACAAAAAGGCTCTTGCAATTAACTTTTCTTACAGACAGTATGGTCTGATACAAAGATTTTTGCCTTTTTAATGAAAAACTTGATTGTAATTTTAGTCTCAACAGGCTTATATTTAAACCACTTGCTATCCTACAGAAGAAAAGAGAGATATTATGTGAGATGGAACAGGTACAATAGACATTGTAAAGTGCTTTTGATACAAATTTAGTGAGGTCTTTATTGTGGACTTCAAATTTTATGTACCAAGAACCCCACTTTTGACTTCATCCAAACAGGGCGTTAGACAAGGGTCATTTATACAACACATTTTGTACATATTGTCTGAGATAATCTTCTTTTCTGTAGATTCTGAGTTCAAAAACAAGTAAAAGAACTAGATAAAGGCATAGAAACACAAGTATTGACACATGAAAGCCTGTCAGATAGAAAGTCAGGATGCCATGTATGCATCAGTATTGAAAAAGCCTTGAAATGCCTATTTTGACCATAAAATGCCAAAATTGGTCATTTTTGCAGATATTCTATTAAATAAAAGTTTAAATCCTTTAGTTTCATGCTATTTGACAAATTGACACCACCAAATCATTTAGGGAAGATGCCAAAGTACAGATTCTATATTTACAGACTTCACCTCTTAGGTCCGAGAACACAATTAATTCGTAGTGCATTTCTTTTAGAACATAAATGAAAATTAAAAAATTCCCACCTGCGCTTTCTCAATGAAATTTTTACAGTGTGTTGTACTACTTTTGGGACAAATTATATCAAAATTATAGAAAACTTCATCGCCTCTAACTCAAAATATGGACAATTTTGTGTTTAGGGTGTCTTGAAATCTTTTGACAGCTTCCGAAGTGCTAATTTTTAACCTTTTTCAGCTGGACCAAATCACTACTTTTCTGTAAAATTCTGGACCCAAATTTTTTTACAGTGTAATTTCACCCCCCTACTTACAATTTGAGGCATTAAACATGGAGAAATAAATTTGGAAGAGGTATAAAAATTATTGGCAAGTAACCCACTGTTAACACTAGGGACTATATTCGTGAACAACGAAAATCAAGGGACGACAATTGTGGTCTCGGACCTAATAGGATAGAAAGAGTTGACAAATCTTAAAAAAACTTGGTATGACCAAAGCTTAATAAATTATAACACTACTTGCAAAGTTTCGTAACAATAGGATATATATTATAGACAATATGTTAAATTCTATACTCATCTTTGCGTGTTAAATTTTGACGTTAAAATTGAATAATTTCAACTATCAACATTTTGGGCTTTGAAAATTAAAATATTGCAAAAAAATACTTTTTAAATGCCCTAATATATCATTTATTATGTACTAAAAGCAATAGAGTACTCATTTGATTTATCAGAGTTAGCATAATTATTCAAAAGTCAAATTTATATCAGCCTGGGCCTAAAAATTGAGGTTTTTCATTGAAAAGGGGCCTTACATGAAGATGTAATATTTTCCAGCAATTTTAAATTTGTGAAGCTTTTTGGTTATAAATAATCCTTACATATGTATTGAATGTACTTTAAATGGAAAGAAAAGTCACAAATAACACATCATATTAGTTTAAAAGGGTCTTAAGCCAAGTAAGACTGGAATAAAATAAGGGTCAATTTAGGCCGTGCCACATATTTACATTAAAAAATGCATATTGAGGCTATAAGAAATAAAAAATTGTGTCTTTTTTATCATTTCTATACTCATGTGATATGATACAACAAATCTGAGCACAAAAAGGCTCTTGCAATTAACTTTTCTTACAGACAGTATGGTCTGATACAAAGATTTTTGCCTTTTTAATGAAAAACTTGATTGTAATTTTAGTCTCAACAGGCTTATATTTAAACCACTTGCTATCCTACAGAAGAAAAGAGAGATATTATGTGAGATGGAACAGGTACAATAGACATTGTAAAGTGCTTTTGATACAAATTTAGTGAGGTCTTTATTGTGGACTTCAAATTTTATGTACCAAGAACCCCACTTTTGACTTCATCCAAACAGGGCGTTAGACAAGGGTCATTTATACAACACATTTTGTACATATTGTCTGAGATAATCTTCTTTTCTGTAGATTCTGAGTTCAAAAACAAGTAAAAGAACTAGATAAAGGCATAGAAACACAAGTATTGACACATGAAAGCCTGTCAGATAGAAAGTCAGGATGCCATGTATGCATCAGTATTGAAAAAGCCTTGAAATGCCTATTTTGACCATAAAATGCCAAAATTGGTCATTTTTGCAGATATTCTATTAAATAAAAGTTTAAATCCTTTAGTTTCATGCTATTTGACAAATTGACACCACCAAATCATTTAGGGAAGATGCCAAAGTACAGATTCTATATTTACAGACTTCACCTCTTAGGTCCGAGAACACAATTAATTCGTAGTGCATTTCTTTTAGAACATAAATGAAAATTAAAAAATTCCCACCTGCGCTTTCTCAATGAAATTTTTACAGTGTGTTGTACTACTTTTGGGACAAATTATATCAAAATTATAGAAAACTTCATCGCCTCTAACTCAAAATATGGACAATTTTGTGTTTAGGGTGTCTTGAAATCTTTTGACAGCTTCCGAAGTGCTAATTTTTAACCTTTTTCAGCTGGACCAAATCACTACTTTTCTGTAAAATTCTGGACCCAAATTTTTTTACAGTGTAATTTCACCCCCCTACTTACAATTTGAGGCATTAAACATGGAGAAATAAATTTGGAAGAGGTATAAAAATTATTGGCAAGTAACCCACTGTTAACACTAGGGACTATATTCGTGAACAACGAAAATCAAGGGACGACAATTGTGGTCTCGGACCTAATAGGATAGAAAGAGTTGACAAATCTTAAAAAAACTTGGTATGACCAAAGCTTAATAAATTATAACACTACTTGCAAAGTTTCGTAACAATAGGATATATATTATAGACAATATGTTAAATTCTATACTCATCTTTGCGTGTTAAATTTTGACGTTAAAATTGAATAATTTCAACTATCAACATTTTGGGCTTTGAAAATTAAAATATTGCAAAAAAATACTTTTTAAATGCCCTAATATATCATTTATTATGTACTAAAAGCAATAGAGTACTCATTTGATTTATCAGAGTTAGCATAATTATTCAAAAGTCAAATTTATATCAGCCTGGGCCTAAAAATTGAGGTTTTTCAATGAAAAGGGGCCTTACATGAAGATGTAATATTTTCCAGCAATTTTAAATTTGTGAAGCTTTTTGGTTATAAATAATCCTTACATATGTATTGAATGTACTTTAAATGGAAAGAAAAGTCACAAATAACACATCATATTAGTTTAAAAGGGTCTTAAGCCAAGTAAGACTGGAATAAAATAAGGGTCAATTTAGGCCGTGCCACATATTTACATTAAAAAATGCATATTGAGGCTATAAGAAATAAAAAATTGTGTCTTTTTTATCATTTCTATACTCATGTGATATGATACAACAAATCTGAGCACAAAAAGGCTCTTGCAATTAACTTTTCTTACAGACAGTATGGTCTGATACAAAGATTTTTGCCTTTTTAATGAAAAACTTGATTGTAATTTTAGTCTCAACAGGCTTATATTTAAACCACTTGCTATCCTACAGAAGAAAAGAGAGATATTATGTGAGATGGAACAGGTACAATAGACATTGTAAAGTGCTTTTGATACAAATTTAGTGAGGTCTTTATTGTGGACTTCAAATTTTATGTACCAAGAACCCCACTTTTGACTTCATCCAAACAGGGCGTTAGACAAGGGTCATTTATACAACACATTTTGTACATATTGTCTGAGATAATCTTCTTTTCTGTAGATTCTGAGTTCAAAAACAAGTAAAAGAACTAGATAAAGGCATAGAAACACAAGTATTGACACATGAAAGCCTGTCAGATAGAAAGTCAGGATGCCATGTATGCATCAGTATTGAAAAAGCCTTGAAATGCCTATTTTGACCATAAAATGCCAAAATTGGTCATTTTTGCAGATATTCTATTAAATAAAAGTTTAAATCCTTTAGTTTCATGCTATTTGACAAATTGACACCACCAAATCATTTAGGGAAGATGCCAAAGTACAGATTCTATATTTACAGACTTCACCTCTTAGGTCCGAGAACACAATTAATTCGTAGTGCATTTCTTTTAGAACATAAATGAAAATTAAAAAATTCCCACCTGCGCTTTCTCAATGAAATTTTTACAGTGTGTTGTACTACTTTTGGGACAAATTATATCAAAATTATAGAAAACTTCATCGCCTCTAACTCAAAATATGGACAATTTTGTGTTTAGGGTGTCTTGAAATCTTTTGACAGCTTCCGAAGTGCTAATTTTTAACCTTTTTCAGCTGGACCAAATCACTACTTTTCTGTAAAATTCTGGACCCAAATTTTTTTACAGTGTAATTTCACCCCCCTACTTACAATTTGAGGCATTAAACATGGAGAAATAAATTTGGAAGAGGTATAAAAATTATTGGCAAGTAACCCACTGTTAACACTAGGGACTATATTCGTGAACAACGAAAATCAAGGGACGACAATTGTGGTCTCGGACCTAATAGGATAGAAAGAGTTGACAAATCTTAAAAAAACTTGGTATGACCAAAGCTTAATAAATTATAACACTACTTGCAAAGTTTCGTAACAATAGGATATATATTATAGACAATATGTTAAATTCTATACTCATCTTTGCGTGTTAAATTTTGACGTTAAAATTGAATAATTTCAACTATCAACATTTTGGGCTTTGAAAATTAAAATATTGCAAAAAAATACTTTTTAAATGCCCTAATATATCATTTATTATGTACTAAAAGCAATAGAGTACTCATTTGATTTATCAGAGTTAGCATAATTATTCAAAAGTCAAATTTATATCAGCCTGGGCCTAAAAATTGAGGTTTTTCAATGAAAAGGGGCCTTACATGAAGATGTAATATTTTCCAGCAATTTTAAATTTGTGAAGCTTTTTGGTTATAAATAATCCTTACATATGTATTGAATGTACTTTAAATGGAAAGAAAAGTCACAAATAACACATCATATTAGTTTAAAAGGGTCTTAAGCCAAGTAAGACTGGAATAAAATAAGGGTCAATTTAGGCCGTGCCACATATTTACATTAAAAAATGCATATTGAGGCTATAAGAAATAAAAAATTGTGTCTTTTTTATCATTTCTATACTCATGTGATATGATACAACAAATCTGAGCACAAAAAGGCTCTTGCAATTAACTTTTCTTACAGACAGTATGGTCTGATACAAAGATTTTTGCCTTTTTAATGAAAAACTTGATTGTAATTTTAGTCTCAACAGGCTTATATTTAAACCACTTGCTATCCTACAGAAGAAAAGAGAGATATTATGTGAGATGGAACAGGTACAATAGACATTGTAAAGTGCTTTTGATACAAATTTAGTGAGGTCTTTATTGTGGACTTCAAATTTTATGTACCAAGAACCCCACTTTTGACTTCATCCAAACAGGGCGTTAGACAAGGGTCATTTATACAACACATTTTGTACATATTGTCTGAGATAATCTTCTTTTCTGTAGATTCTGAGTTCAAAAACAAGTAAAAGAACTAGATAAAGGCATAGAAACACAAGTATTGACACATGAAAGCCTGTCAGATAGAAAGTCAGGATGCCATGTATGCATCAGTATTGAAAAAGCCTTGAAATGCCTATTTTGACCATAAAATGCCAAAATTGGTCATTTTTGCAGATATTCTATTAAATAAAAGTTTAAATCCTTTAGTTTCATGCTATTTGACAAATTGACACCACCAAATCATTTAGGGAAGATGCCAAAGTACAGATTCTATATTTACAGACTTCACCTCTTAGGTCCGAGAACACAATTAATTCGTAGTGCATTTCTTTTAGAACATAAATGAAAATTAAAAAATTCCCACCTGCGCTTTCTCAATGAAATTTTTACAGTGTGTTGTACTACTTTTGGGACAAATTATATCAAAATTATAGAAAACTTCATCGCCTCTAACTCAAAATATGGACAATTTTGTGTTTAGGGTGTCTTGAAATCTTTTGACAGCTTCCGAAGTGCTAATTTTTAACCTTTTTCAGCTGGACCAAATCACTACTTTTCTGTAAAATTCTGGACCCAAATTTTTTTACAGTGTAATTTCACCCCCCTACTTACAATTTGAGGCATTAAACATGGAGAAATAAATTTGGAAGAGGTATAAAAATTATTGGCAAGTAACCCACTGTTAACACTAGGGACTATATTCGTGAACAACGAAAATCAAGGGACGACAATTGTGGTCTCGGACCTAATAGGATAGAAAGAGTTGACAAATCTTAAAAAAACTTGGTATGACCAAAGCTTAATAAATTATAACACTACTTGCAAAGTTTCGTAACAATAGGATATATATTATAGACAATATGTTAAATTCTATACTCATCTTTGCGTGTTAAATTTTGACGTTAAAATTGAATAATTTCAACTATCAACATTTTGGGCTTTGAAAATTAAAATATTGCAAAAAAATACTTTTTAAATGCCCTAATATATCATTTATTATGTACTAAAAGCAATAGAGTACTCATTTGATTTATCAGAGTTAGCATAATTATTCAAAAGTCAAATTTATATCAGCCTGGGCCTAAAAATTGAGGTTTTTCAATGAAAAGGGGCCTTACATGAAGATGTAATATTTTCCAGCAATTTTAAATTTGTGAAGCTTTTTGGTTATAAATAATCCTTACATATGTATTGAATGTACTTTAAATGGAAAGAAAAGTCACAAATAACACATCATATTAGTTTAAAAGGGTCTTAAGCCAAGTAAGACTGGAATAAAATAAGGGTCAATTTAGGCCGTGCCACATATTTACATTAAAAAATGCATATTGAGGCTATAAGAAATAAAAAATTGTGTCTTTTTTATCATTTCTATACTCATGTGATATGATACAACAAATCTGAGCACAAAAAGGCTCTTGCAATTAACTTTTCTTACAGACAGTATGGTCTGATACAAAGATTTTTGCCTTTTTAATGAAAAACTTGATTGTAATTTTAGTCTCAACAGGCTTATATTTAAACCACTTGCTATCCTACAGAAGAAAAGAGAGATATTATGTGAGATGGAACAGGTACAATAGACATTGTAAAGTGCTTTTGATACAAATTTAGTGAGGTCTTTATTGTGGACTTCAAATTTTATGTACCAAGAACCCCACTTTTGACTTCATCCAAACAGGGCGTTAGACAAGGGTCATTTATACAACACATTTTGTACATATTGTCTGAGATAATCTTCTTTTCTGTAGATTCTGAGTTCAAAAACAAGTAAAAGAACTAGATAAAGGCATAGAAACACAAGTATTGACACATGAAAGCCTGTCAGATAGAAAGTCAGGATGCCATGTATGCATCAGTATTGAAAAAGCCTTGAAATGCCTATTTTGACCATAAAATGCCAAAATTGGTCATTTTTGCAGATATTCTATTAAATAAAAGTTTAAATCCTTTAGTTTCATGCTATTTGACAAATTGACACCACCAAATCATTTAGGGAAGATGCCAAAGTACAGATTCTATATTTACAGACTTCACCTCTTAGGTCCGAGAACACAATTAATTCGTAGTGCATTTCTTTTAGAACATAAATGAAAATTAAAAAATTCCCACCTGCGCTTTCTCAATGAAATTTTTACAGTGTGTTGTACTACTTTTGGGACAAATTATATCAAAATTATAGAAAACTTCATCGCCTCTAACTCAAAATATAGACAATTTTGTGTTTAGGGTGTCTTGAAATCTTTTGACAGCTTCCGAAGTGCTAATTTTTAACCTTTTTCAGCTGGACCAAATCACTACTTTTCTGTAAAATTCTGGACCCAAATTTTTTTACAGTGTAATTTCACCCCCCTACTTACAATTTGAGGCATTAAACATGGAGAAATAAATTTGGAAGAGGTATAAAAATTATTGGCAAGTAACCCACTGTTAACACTAGGGACTATATTCGTGAACAACGAAAATCAAGGGACGACAATTGTGGTCTCGGACCTAATAGGATAGAAAGAGTTGACAAATCTTAAAAAAACTTGGTATGACCAAAGCTTAATAAATTATAACACTACTTGCAAAGTTTCGTAACAATAGGATATATATTATAGACAATATGTTAAATTCTATACTCATCTTTGCGTGTTAAATTTTGACGTTAAAATTGAATAATTTCAACTATCAACATTTTGGGCTTTGAAAATTAAAATATTGCAAAAAAATACTTTTTAAATGCCCTAATATATCATTTATTATGTACTAAAAGCAATAGAGTACTCATTTGATTTATCAGAGTTAGCATAATTATTCAAAAGTCAAATTTATATCAGCCTGGGCCTAAAAATTGAGGTTTTTCAATGAAAAGGGGCCTTACATGAAGATGTAATATTTTCCAGCAATTTTAAATTTGTGAAGCTTTTTGGTTATAAATAATCCTTACATATGTATTGAATGTACTTTAAATGGAAAGAAAAGTCACAAATAACACATCATATTAGTTTAAAAGGGTCTTAAGCCAAGTAAGACTGGAATAAAATAAGGGTCAATTTAGGCCGTGCCACATATTTACATTAAAAAATGCATATTGAGGCTATAAGAAATA
This sequence comes from Mytilus galloprovincialis, assembly GCF_965363235.1. Classification (NCBI taxonomy): domain Eukaryota; kingdom Metazoa; phylum Mollusca; class Bivalvia; order Mytilida; family Mytilidae; genus Mytilus; species Mytilus galloprovincialis. Next base: position 13,537 of record NW_027468065.1, read on the forward strand.
AAAAATTGTGTCTTTTTTATCATTTCTATACTCATGTGATATGATACAACAAATCTGAGCACAAAAAGGCTCTTGCAATTAACTTTTCTTACAGACAGTATGGTCTGATACAAAGATTTTTGCCTTTTTAATGAAAAACTTGATTGTAATTTTAGTCTCAACAGGCTTATATTTAAACCACTTGCTATCCTACAGAAGAAAAGAGAGATATTATGTGAGATGGAACAGGTACAATAGACATTGTAAAGTGCTTTTGATACAAATTTAGTGAGGTCTTTATTGTGGACTTCAAATTTTATGTACCAAGAACCCCACTTTTGACTTCATCCAAACAGGGCGTTAGACAAGGGTCATTTATACAACACATTTTGTACATATTGTCTGAGATAATCTTCTTTTCTGTAGATTCTGAGTTCAAAAACAAGTAAAAGAACTAGATAAAGGCATAGAAACACAAGTATTGACACATGAAAGCCTGTCAGATAGAAAGTCAGGATGCCATGTATGCATCAGTATTGAAAAAGCCTTGAAATGCCTATTTTGACCATAAAATGCCAAAATTGGTCATTTTTGCAGATATTCTATTAAATAAAAGTTTAAATCCTTTAGTTTCATGCTATTTGACAAATTGACACCACCAAATCATTTAGGGAAGATGCCAAAGTACAGATTCTATATTTACAGACTTCACCTCTTAGGTCCGAGAACACAATTAATTCGTAGTGCATTTCTTTTAGAACATAAATGAAAATTAAAAAATTCCCACCTGCGCTTTCTCAATGAAATTTTTACAGTGTGTTGTACTACTTTTGGGACAAATTATATCAAAATTATAGAAAACTTCATCGCCTCTAACTCAAAATATGGACAATTTTGTGTTTAGGGTGTCTTGAAATCTTTTGACAGCTTCCGAAGTGCTAATTTTTAACCTTTTTCAGCTGGACCAAATCACTACTTTTCTGTAAAATTCTGGACCCAAATTTTTTTACAGTGTAATTTCACCCCCCTACTTACAATTTGAGGCATTAAACATGGAGAAATAAATTTGGAAGAGGTATAAAAATTATTGGCAAGTAACCCACTGTTAACACTAGGGACTATATTCGTGAACAACGAAAATCAAGGGACGACAATTGTGGTCTCGGACCTAATAGGATAGAAAGAGTTGACAAATCTTAAAAAAACTTGGTATGACCAAAGCTTAATAAATTATAACACTACTTGCAAAGTTTCGTAACAATAGGATATATATTATAGACAATATGTTAAATTCTATACTCATCTTTGCGTGTTAAATTTTGACGTTAAAATTGAATAATTTCAACTATCAACATTTTGGGCTTTGAAAATTAAAATATTGCAAAAAAATACTTTTTAAATGCCCTAATATATCATTTATTATGTACTAAAAGCAATAGAGTACTCATTTGATTTATCAGAGTTAGCATAATTATTCAAAAGTCAAATTTATATCAGCCTGGGCCTAAAAATTGAGGTTTTTCAATGAAAAGGGGCCTTACATGAAGATGTAATATTTTCCAGCAATTTTAAATTTGTGAAGCTTTTTGGTTATAAATAATCCTTACATATGTATTGAATGTACTTTAAATGGAAAGAAAAGTCACAAATAACACATCATATTAGTTTAAAAGGGTCTTAAGCCAAGTAAGACTGGAATAAAATAAGGGTCAATTTAGGCCGTGCCACATATTTACATTAAAAAATGCATATTGAGGCTATAAGAAATAAAAAATTGTGTCTTTTTTATCATTTCTATACTCATGTGATATGATACAACAAATCTGAGCACAAAAAGGCTCTTGCAATTAACTTTTCTTACAGACAGTATGGTCTGATACAAAGATTTTTGCCTTTTTAATGAAAAACTTGATTGTAATTTTAGTCTCAACAGGCTTATATTTAAACCACTTGCTATCCTACAGAAGAAAAGAGAGATATTATGTGAGATGGAACAGGTACAATAGACATTGTAAAGTGCTTTTGATACAAATTTAGTGAGGTCTTTATTGTGGACTTCAAATTTTATGTACCAAGAACCCCACTTTTGACTTCATCCAAACAGGGCGTTAGACAAGGGTCATTTATACAACACATTTTGTACATATTGTCTGAGATAATCTTCTTTTCTGTAGATTCTGAGTTCAAAAACAAGTAAAAGAACTAGATAAAGGCATAGAAACACAAGTATTGACACATGAAAGCCTGTCAGATAGAAAGTCAGGATGCCATGTATGCATCAGTATTGAAAAAGCCTTGAAATGCCTATTTTGACCATAAAATGCCAAAATTGGTCATTTTTGCAGATATTCTATTAAATAAAAGTTTAAATCCTTTAGTTTCATGCTATTTGACAAATTGACACCACCAAATCATTTAGGGAAGATGCCAAAGTACAGATTCTATATTTACAGACTTCACCTCTTAGGTCCGAGAACACAATTAATTCGTAGTGCATTTCTTTTAGAACATAAATGAAAATTAAAAAATTCCCACCTGCGCTTTCTCAATGAAATTTTTACAGTGTGTTGTACTACTTTTGGGACAAATTATATCAAAATTATAGAAAACTTCATCGCCTCTAACTCAAAATATGGACAATTTTGTGTTTAGGGTGTCTTGAAATCTTTTGACAGCTTCCGAAGTGCTAATTTTTAACCTTTTTCAGCTGGACCAAATCACTACTTTTCTGTAAAATTCTGGACCCAAATTTTTTTACAGTGTAATTTCACCCCCCTACTTACAATTTGAGGCATTAAACATGGAGAAATAAATTTGGAAGAGGTATAAAAATTATTGGCAAGTAACCCACTGTTAACACTAGGGACTATATTCGTGAACAACGAAAATCAAGGGACGACAATTGTGGTCTCGGACCTAATAGGATAGAAAGAGTTGACAAATCTTAAAAAAACTTGGTATGACCAAAGCTTAATAAATTATAACACTACTTGCAAAGTTTCGTAACAATAGGATATATATTATAGACAATATGTTAAATTCTATACTCATCTTTGCGTGTTAAATTTTGACGTTAAAATTGAATAATTTCAACTATCAACATTTTGGGCTTTGAAAATTAAAATATTGCAAAAAAATACTTTTTAAATGCCCTAATATATCATTTATTATGTACTAAAAGCAATAGAGTACTCATTTGATTTATCAGAGTTAGCATAATTATTCAAAAGTCAAATTTATATCAGCCTGGGCCTAAAAATTGAGGTTTTTCAATGAAAAGGGGCCTTACATGAAGATGTAATATTTTCCAGCAATTTTAAATTTGTGAAGCTTTTTGGTTATAAATAATCCTTACATATGTATTGAATGTACTTTAAATGGAAAGAAAAGTCACAAATAACACATCATATTAGTTTAAAAGGGTCTTAAGCCAAGTAAGACTGGAATAAAATAAGGGTCAATTTAGGCCGTGCCACATATTTACATTAAAAAATGCATATTGAGGCTATAAGAAATAAAAAATTGTGTCTTTTTTATCATTTCTATACTCATGTGATATGATACAACAAATCTGAGCACAAAAAGGCTCTTGCAATTAACTTTTCTTACAGACAGTATGGTCTGATACAAAGATTTTTGCCTTTTTAATGAAAAACTTGATTGTAATTTTAGTCTCAACAGGCTTATATTTAAACCACTTGCTATCCTACAGAAGAAAAGAGAGATATTATGTGAGATGGAACAGGTACAATAGACATTGTAAAGTGCTTTTGATACAAATTTAGTGAGGTCTTTATTGTGGACTTCAAATTTTATGTACCAAGAACCCCACTTTTGACTTCATCCAAACAGGGCGTTAGACAAGGGTCATTTATACAACACATTTTGTACATATTGTCTGAGATAATCTTCTTTTCTGTAGATTCTGAGTTCAAAAACAAGTAAAAGAACTAGATAAAGGCATAGAAACACAAGTATTGACACATGAAAGCCTGTCAGATAGAAAGTCAGGATGCCATGTATGCATCAGTATTGAAAAAGCCTTGAAATGCCTATTTTGACCATAAAATGCCAAAATTGGTCATTTTTGCAGATATTCTATTAAATAAAAGTTTAAATCCTTTAGTTTCATGCTATTTGACAAATTGACACCACCAAATCATTTAGGGAAGATGCCAAAGTACAGATTCTATATTTACAGACTTCACCTCTTAGGTCCGAGAACACAATTAATTCGTAGTGCATTTCTTTTAGAACATAAATGAAAATTAAAAAATTCCCACCTGCGCTTTCTCAATGAAATTTTTACAGTGTGTTGTACTACTTTTGGGACAAATTATATCAAAATTATAGAAAACTTCATCGCCTCTAACTCAAAATATGGACAATTTTGTGTTTAGGGTGTCTTGAAATCTTTTGACAGCTTCCGAAGTGCTAATTTTTAACCTTTTTCAGCTGGACCAAATCACTACTTTTCTGTAAAATTCTGGACCCAAATTTTTTTACAGTGTAATTTCACCCCCCTACTTACAATTTGAGGCATTAAACATGGAGAAATAAATTTGGAAGAGGTATAAAAATTATTGGCAAGTAACCCACTGTTAACACTAGGGACTATATTCGTGAACAACGAAAATCAAGGGACGACAATTGTGGTCTCGGACCTAATAGGATAGAAAGAGTTGACAAATCTTAAAAAAACTTGGTATGACCAAAGCTTAATAAATTATAACACTACTTGCAAAGTTTCGTAACAATAGGATATATATTATAGACAATATGTTAAATTCTATACTCATCTTTGCGTGTTAAATTTTGACGTTAAAATTGAATAATTTCAACTATCAACATTTTGGGCTTTGAAAATTAAAATATTGCAAAAAAATACTTTTTAAATGCCCTAATATATCATTTATTATGTACTAAAAGCAATAGAGTACTCATTTGATTTATCAGAGTTAGCATAATTATTCAAAAGTCAAATTTATATCAGCCTGGGCCTAAAAATTGAGGTTTTTCAATGAAAAGGGGCCTTACATGAAGATGTAATATTTTCCAGCAATTTTAAATTTGTGAAGCTTTTTGGTTATAAATAATCCTTACATATGTATTGAATGTACTTTAAATGGAAAGAAAAGTCACAAATAACACATCATATTAGTTTAAAAGGGTCTTAAGCCAAGTAAGACTGGAATAAAATAAGGGTCAATTTAGGCCGTGCCACATATTTACATTAAAAAATGCATATTGAGGCTATAAGAAATAAAAAATTGTGTCTTTTTTATCATTTCTATACTCATGTGATATGATACAACAAATCTGAGCACAAAAAGGCTCTTGCAATTAACTTTTCTTACAGACAGTATGGTCTGATACAAAGATTTTTGCCTTTTTAATGAAAAACTTGATTGTAATTTTAGTCTCAACAGGCTTATATTTAAACCACTTGCTATCCTACAGAAGAAAAGAGAGATATTATGTGAGATGGAACAGGTACAATAGACATTGTAAAGTGCTTTTGATACAAATTTAGTGAGGTCTTTATTGTGGACTTCAAATTTTATGTACCAAGAACCCCACTTTTGACTTCATCCAAACAGGGCGTTAGACAAGGGTCATTTATACAACACATTTTGTACATATTGTCTGAGATAATCTTCTTTTCTGTAGATTCTGAGTTCAAAAACAAGTAAAAGAACTAGATAAAGGCATAGAAACACAAGTATTGACACATGAAAGCCTGTCAGATAGAAAGTCAGGATGCCATGTATGCATCAGTATTGAAAAAGCCTTGAAATGCCTATTTTGACCATAAAATGCCAAAATTGGTCATTTTTGCAGATATTCTATTAAATAAAAGTTTAAATCCTTTAGTTTCATGCTATTTGACAAATTGACACCACCAAATCATTTAGGGAAGATGCCAAAGTACAGATTCTATATTTACAGACTTCACCTCTTAGGTCCGAGAACACAATTAATTCGTAGTGCATTTCTTTTAGAACATAAATGAAAATTAAAAAATTCCCACCTGCGCTTTCTCAATGAAATTTTTACAGTGTGTTGTACTACTTTTGGGACAAATTATATCAAAATTATAGAAAACTTCATCGCCTCTAACTCAAAATATGGACAATTTTGTGTTTAGGGTGTCTTGAAATCTTTTGACAGCTTCCGAAGTGCTAATTTTTAACCTTTTTCAGCTGGACCAAATCACTACTTTTCTGTAAAATTCTGGACCCAAATTTTTTTACAGTGTAATTTCACCCCCCTACTTACAATTTGAGGCATTAAACATGGAGAAATAAATTTGGAAGAGGTATAAAAATTATTGGCAAGTAACCCACTGTTAACACTAGGGACTATATTCGTGAACAACGAAAATCAAGGGACGACAATTGTGGTCTCGGACCTAATAGGATAGAAAGAGTTGACAAATCTTAAAAAAACTTGGTATGACCAAAGCTTAATAAATTATAACACTACTTGCAAAGTTTCGTAACAATAGGATATATATTATAGACAATATGTTAAATTCTATACTCATCTTTGCGTGTTAAATTTTGACGTTAAAATTGAATAATTTCAACTATCAACATTTTGGGCTTTGAAAATTAAAATATTGCAAAAAAATACTTTTTAAATGCCCTAATATATCATTTATTATGTACTAAAAGCAATAGAGTACTCATTTGATTTATCAGAGTTAGCATAATTATTCAAAAGTCAAATTTATATCAGCCTGGGCCTAAAAATTGAGGTTTTTCAATGAAAAGGGGCCTTACATGAAGATGTAATATTTTCCAGCAATTTTAAATTTGTGAAGCTTTTTGGTTATAAATAATCCTTACATATGTATTGAATGTACTTTAAATGGAAAGAAAAGTCACAAATAACACATCATATTAGTTTAAAAGGGTCTTAAGCCAAGTAAGACTGGAATAAAATAAGGGTCAATTTAGGCCGTGCCACATATTTACATTAAAAAATGCATATTGAGGCTATAAGAAATAAAAAATTGTGTCTTTTTTATCATTTCTATACTCATGTGATATGATACAACAAATCTGAGCACAAAAAGGCTCTTGCAATTAACTTTTCTTACAGACAGTATGGTCTGATACAAAGATTTTTGCCTTTTTAATGAAAAACTTGATTGTAATTTTAGTCTCAACAGGCTTATATTTAAACCACTTGCTATCCTACAGAAGAAAAGAGAGATATTATGTGAGATGGAACAGGTACAATAGACATTGTAAAGTGCTTTTGATACAAATTTAGTGAGGTCTTTATTGTGGACTTCAAATTTTATGTACCAAGAACCCCACTTTTGACTTCATCCAAACAGGGCGTTAGACAAGGGTCATTTATACAACACATTTTGTACATATTGTCTGAGATAATCTTCTTTTCTGTAGATTCTGAGTTCAAAAACAAGTAAAAGAACTAGATAAAGGCATAGAAACACAAGTATTGACACATGAAAGCCTGTCAGATAGAAAGTCAGGATGCCATGTATGCATCAGTATTGAAAAAGCCTTGAAATGCCTATTTTGACCATAAAATGCCAAAATTGGTCATTTTTGCAGATATTCTATTAAATAAAAGTTTAAATCCTTTAGTTTCATGCTATTTGACAAATTGACACCACCAAATCATTTAGGGAAGATGCCAAAGTACAGATTCTATATTTACAGACTTCACCTCTTAGGTCCGAGAACACAATTAATTCGTAGTGCATTTCTTTTAGAACATAAATGAAAATTAAAAAATTCCCACCTGCGCTTTCTCAATGAAATTTTTACAGTGTGTTGTACTACTTTTGGGACAAATTATATCAAAATTATAGAAAACTTCATCGCCTCTAACTCAAAATATGGACAATTTTGTGTTTAGGGTGTCTTGAAATCTTTTGACAGCTTCCGAAGTGCTAATTTTTAACCTTTTTCAGCTGGACCAAATCACTACTTTTCTGTAAAATTCTGGACCCAAATTTTTTTACAGTGTAATTTCACCCCCCTACTTACAATTTGAGGCATTAAACATGGAGAAATAAATTTGGAAGAGGTATAAAAATTATTGGCAAGTAACCCACTGTTAACACTAGGGACTATATTCGTGAACAACGAAAATCAAGGGACGACAATTGTGGTCTCGGACCTAATAGGATAGAAAGAGTTGACAAATCTTAAAAAAACTTGGTATGACCAAAGCTTAATAAATTATAACACTACTTGCAAAGTTTCGTAACAATAGGATATATATTATAGACAATATGTTAAATTCTATACTCATCTTTGCGTGTTAAATTTTGACGTTAAAATTGAATAATTTCAACTATCAACATTTTGGGCTTTGAAAATTAAAATATTGCAAAAAAATACTTTTTAAATGCCCTAATATATCATTTATTATGTACTAAAAGCAATAGAGTACTCATTTGATTTATCAGAGTTAGCATAATTATTCAAAAGTCAAATTTATATCAGCCTGGGCCTAAAAATTGAGGTTTTTCAATGAAAAGGGGCCTTACATGAAGATGTAATATTTTCCAGCAATTTTAAATTTGTGAAGCTTTTTGGTTATAAATAATCCTTACATATGTATTGAATGTACTTTAAATGGAAAGAAAAGTCACAAATAACACATCATATTAGTTTAAAAGGGTCTTAAGCCAAGTAAGACTGGAATAAAATAAGGGTCAATTTAGGCCGTGCCACATATTTACATTAAAAAATGCATATTGAGGCTATAAGAAATAAAAAATTGTGTCTTTTTTATCATTTCTATACTCATGTGATATGATACAACAAATCTGAGCACAAAAAGGCTCTTGCAATTAACTTTTCTTACAGACAGTATGGTCTGATACAAAGATTTTTGCCTTTTTAATGAAAAACTTGATTGTAATTTTAGTCTCAACAGGCTTATATTTAAACCACTTGCTATCCTACAGAAGAAAAGAGAGATATTATGTGAGATGGAACAGGTACAATAGACATTGTAAAGTGCTTTTGATACAAATTTAGTGAGGTCTTTATTGTGGACTTCAAATTTTATGTACCAAGAACCCCACTTTTGACTTCATCCAAACAGGGCGTTAGACAAGGGTCATTTATACAACACATTTTGTACATATTGTCTGAGATAATCTTCTTTTCTGTAGATTCTGAGTTCAAAAACAAGTAAAAGAACTAGATAAAGGCATAGAAACACAAGTATTGACACATGAAAGCCTGTCAGATAGAAAGTCAGGATGCCATGTATGCATCAGTATTGAAAAAGCCTTGAAATGCCTATTTTGACCATAAAATGCCAAAATTGGTCATTTTTGCAGATATTCTATTAAATAAAAGTTTAAATCCTTTAGTTTCATGCTATTTGACAAATTGACACCACCAAATCATTTAGGGAAGATGCCAAAGTACAGATTCTATATTTACAGACTTCACCTCTTAGGTCCGAGAACACAATTAATTCGTAGTGCATTTCTTTTAGAACATAAATGAAAATTAAAAAATTCCCACCTGCGCTTTCTCAATGAAATTTTTACAGTGTGTTGTACTACTTTTGGGACAAATTATATCAAAATTATAGAAAACTTCATCGCCTCTAACTCAAAATATGGACAATTTTGTGTTTAGGGTGTCTTGAAATCTTTTGACAGCTTCCGAAGTGCTAATTTTTAACCTTTTTCAGCTGGACCAAATCACTACTTTTCTGTAAAATTCTGGACCCAAATTTTTTTACAGTGTAATTTCACCCCCCTACTTACAATTTGAGGCATTAAACATGGAGAAATAAATTTGGAAGAGGTATAAAAATTATTGGCAAGTAACCCACTGTTAACACTAGGGACTATATTCGTGAACAACGAAAATCAAGGGACGACAATTGTGGTCTCGGACCTAATAGGATAGAAAGAGTTGACAAATCTTAAAAAAACTTGGTATGACCAAAGCTTAATAAATTATAACACTACTTGCAAAGTTTCGTAACAATAGGATATATATTATAGACAATATGTTAAATTCTATACTCATCTTTGCGTGTTAAATTTTGACGTTAAAATTGAATAATTTCAACTATCAACATTTTGGGCTTTGAAAATTAAAATATTGCAAAAAAATACTTTTTAAATGCCCTAATATATCATTTATTATGTACTAAAAGCAATAGAGTACTCATTTGATTTATCAGAGTTAGCATAATTATTCAAAAGTCAAATTTATATCAGCCTGGGCCTAAAAATTGAGGTTTTTCAATGAAAAGGGGCCTTACATGAAGATGTAATATTTTCCAGCAATTTTAAATTTGTGAAGCTTTTTGGTTATAAATAATCCTTACATATGTATTGAATGTACTTTAAATGGAAAGAAAAGTCACAAATAACACATCATATTAGTTTAAAAGGGTCTTAAGCCAAGTAAGACTGGAATAAAATAAGGGTCAATTTAGGCCGTGCCACATATTTACATTAAAAAATGCATATTGAGGCTATAAGAAATAAAAAATTGTGTCTTTTTTATCATTTCTATACTCATGTGATATGATACAACAAATCTGAGCACAAAAAGGCTCTTGCAATTAACTTTTCTTACAGACAGTATGGTCTGATACAAAGATTTTTGCCTTTTTAATGAAAAACTTGATTGTAATTTTAGTCTCAACAGGCTTATATTTAAACCACTTGCTATCCTACAGAAGAAAAGAGAGATATTATGTGAGATGGAACAGGTACAATAGACATTGTAAAGTGCTTTTGATACAAATTTAGTGAGGTCTTTATTGTGGACTTCAAATTTTATGTACCAAGAACCCCACTTTTGACTTCATCCAAACAGGGCGTTAGACAAGGGTCATTTATACAACACATTTTGTACATATTGTCTGAGATAATCTTCTTTTCTGTAGATTCTGAGTTCAAAAACAAGTAAAAGAACTAGATAAAGGCATAGAAACACAAGTATTGACACATGAAAGCCTGTCAGATAGAAAGTCAGGATGCCATGTATGCATCAGTATTGAAAAAGCCTTGAAATGCCTATTTTGACCATAAAATGCCAAAATTGGTCATTTTTGCAGATATTCTATTAAATAAAAGTTTAAATCCTTTAGTTTCATGCTATTTGACAAATTGACACCACCAAATCATTTAGGGAAGATGCCAAAGTACAGATTCTATATTTACAGACTTCACCTCTTAGGTCCGAGAACACAATTAATTCGTAGTGCATTTCTTTTAGAACATAAATGAAAATTAAAAAATTCCCACCTGCGCTTTCTCAATGAAATTTTTACAGTGTGTTGTACTACTTTTGGGACAAATTATATCAAAATTATAGAAAACTTCATCGCCTCTAACTCAAAATATGGACAATTTTGTGTTTAGGGTGTCTTGAAATCTTTTGACAGCTTCCGAAGTGCTAATTTTTAACCTTTTTCAGCTGGACCAAATCACTACTTTTCTGTAAAATTCTGGACCCAAATTTTTTTACAGTGTAATTTCACCCCCCTACTTACAATTTGAGGCATTAAACATGGAGAAATAAATTTGGAAGAGGTATAAAAATTATTGGCAAGTAACCCACTGTTAACACTAGGGACTATATTCGTGAACAACGAAAATCAAGGGACGACAATTGTGGTCTCGGACCTAATAGGATAGAAAGAGTTGACAAATCTTAAAAAAACTTGGTATGACCAAAGCTTAATAAATTATAACACTACTTGCAAAGTTTCGTAACAATAGGATATATATTATAGACAATATGTTAAATTCTATACTCATCTTTGCGTGTTAAATTTTGACGTTAAAATTGAATAATTTCAACTATCAACATTTTGGGCTTTGAAAATTAAAATATTGCAAAAAAATACTTTTTAAATGCCCTAATATATCATTTATTATGTACTAAAAGCAATAGAGTACTCATTTGATTTATCAGAGTTAGCATAATTATTCAAAAGTCAAATTTATATCAGCCTGGGCCTAAAAATTGAGGTTTTTCAATGAAAAGGGGCCTTACATGAAGATGTAATATTTTCCAGCAATTTTAAATTTGTGAAGCTTTTTGGTTATAAATAATCCTTACATATGTATTGAATGTACTTTAAATGGAAAGAAAAGTCACAAATAACACATCATATTAGTTTAAAAGGGTCTTAAGCCAAGTAAGACTGGAATAAAATAAGGGTCAATTTAGGCCGTGCCACATATTTACATTAAAAAATGCATATTGAGGCTATAAGAAATAAAAAATTGTGTCTTTTTTATCATTTCTATACTCATGTGATATGATACAACAAATCTGAGCACAAAAAGGCTCTTGCAATTAACTTTTCTTACAGACAGTATGGTCTGATACAAAGATTTTTGCCTTTTTAATGAAAAACTTGATTGTAATTTTAGTCTCAACAGGCTTATATTTAAACCACTTGCTATCCTACAGAAGAAAAGAGAGATATTATGTGAGATGGAACAGGTACAATAGACATTGTAAAGTGCTTTTGATACAAATTTAGTGAGGTCTTTATTGTGGACTTCAAATTTTATGTACCAAGAACCCCACTTTTGACTTCATCCAAACAGGGCGTTAGACAAGGGTCATTTATACAACACATTTTGTACATATTGTCTGAGATAATCTTCTTTTCTGTAGATTCTGAGTTCAAAAACAAGTAAAAGAACTAGATAAAGGCATAGAAACACAAGTATTGACACATGAAAGCCTGTCAGATAGAAAGTCAGGATGCCATGTATGCATCAGTATTGAAAAAGCCTTGAAATGCCTATTTTGACCATAAAATGCCAAAATTGGTCATTTTTGCAGATATTCTATTAAATAAAAGTTTAAATCCTTTAGTTTCATGCTATTTGACAAATTGACACCACCAAATCATTTAGGGAAGATGCCAAAGTACAGATTCTATATTTACAGACTTCACCTCTTAGGTCCGAGAACACAATTAATTCGTAGTGCATTTCTTTTAGAACATAAATGAAAATTAAAAAATTCCCACCTGCGCTTTCTCAATGAAATTTTTACAGTGTGTTGTACTACTTTTGGGACAAATTATATCAAAATTATAGAAAACTTCATCGCCTCTAACTCAAAATATGGACAATTTTGTGTTTAGGGTGTCTTGAAATCTTTTGACAGCTTCCGAAGTGCTAATTTTTAACCTTTTTCAGCTGGACCAAATCACTACTTTTCTGTAAAATTCTGGACCCAAATTTTTTTACAGTGTAATTTCACCCCCCTACTTACAATTTGAGGCATTAAACATGGAGAAATAAATTTGGAAGAGGTATAAAAATTATTGGCAAGTAACCCACTGTTAACACTAGGGACTATATTCGTGAACAACGAAAATCAAGGGACGACAATTGTGGTCTCGGACCTAATAGGATAGAAAGAGTTGACAAATCTTAAAAAAACTTGGTATGACCAAAGCTTAATAAATTATAACACTACTTGCAAAGTTTCGTAACAATAGGATATATATTATAGACAATATGTTAAATTCTATACTCATCTTTGCGTGTTAAATTTTGACGTTAAAATTGAATAATTTCAACTATCAACATTTTGGGCTTTGAAAATTAAAATATTGCAAAAAAATACTTTTTAAATGCCCTAATATATCATTTATTATGTACTAAAAGCAATAGAGTACTCATTTGATTTATCAGAGTTAGCATAATTATTCAAAAGTCAAATTTATATCAGCCTGGGCCTAAAAATTGAGGTTTTTCAATGAAAAGGGGCCTTACATGAAGATGTAATATTTTCCAGCAATTTTAAATTTGTGAAGCTTTTTGGTTATAAATAATCCTTACATATGTATTGAATGTACTTTAAATGGAAAGAAAAGTCACAAATAACACATCATATTAGTTTAAAAGGGTCTTAAGCCAAGTAAGACTGGAATAAAATAAGGGTCAATTTAGGCCGTGCCACATATTTACATTAAAAAATGCATATTGAGGCTATAAGAAATAAAAAATTGTGTCTTTTTTATCATTTCTATACTCATGTGATATGATACAACAAATCTGAGCACAAAAAGGCTCTTGCAATTAACTTTTCTTACAGACAGTATGGTCTGATACAAAGATTTTTGCCTTTTTAATGAAAAACTTGATTGTAATTTTAGTCTCAACAGGCTTATATTTAAACCACTTGCTATCCTACAGAAGAAAAGAGAGATATTATGTGAGATGGAACAGGTACAATAGACATTGTAAAGTGCTTTTGATACAAATTTAGTGAGGTCTTTATTGTGGACTTCAAATTTTATGTACCAAGAACCCCACTTTTGACTTCATCCAAACAGGGCGTTAGACAAGGGTCATTTATACAACACATTTTGTACATATTGTCTGAGATAATCTTCTTTTCTGTAGATTCTGAGTTCAAAAACAAGTAAAAGAACTAGATAAAGGCATAGAAACACAAGTATTGACACATGAAAGCCTGTCAGATAGAAAGTCAGGATGCCATGTATGCATCAGTATTGAAAAAGCCTTGAAATGCCTATTTTGACCATAAAATGCCAAAATTGGTCATTTTTGCAGATATTCTATTAAATAAAAGTTTAAATCCTTTAGTTTCATGCTATTTGACAAATTGACACCACCAAATCATTTAGGGAAGATGCCAAAGTACAGATTCTATATTTACAGACTTCACCTCTTAGGTCCGAGAACACAATTAATTCGTAGTGCATTTCTTTTAGAACATAAATGAAAATTAAAAAATTCCCACCTGCGCTTTCTCAATGAAATTTTTACAGTGTGTTGTACTACTTTTGGGACAAATTATATCAAAATTATAGAAAACTTCATCGCCTCTAACTCAAAATATGGACAATTTTGTGTTTAGGGTGTCTTGAAATCTTTTGACAGCTTCCGAAGTGCTAATTTTTAACCTTTTTCAGCTGGACCAAATCACTACTTTTCTGTAAAATTCTGGACCCAAATTTTTTTACAGTGTAATTTCACCCCCCTACTTACAATTTGAGGCATTAAACATGGAGAAATAAATTTGGAAGAGGTATAAAAATTATTGGCAAGTAACCCACTGTTAACACTAGGGACTATATTCGTGAACAACGAAAATCAAGGGACGACAATTGTGGTCTCGGACCTAATAGGATAGAAAGAGTTGACAAATCTTAAAAAAACTTGGTATGACCAAAGCTTAATAAATTATAACACTACTTGCAAAGTTTCGTAACAATAGGATATATATTATAGACAATATGTTAAATTCTATACTCATCTTTGCGTGTTAAATTTTGACGTTAAAATTGAATAATTTCAACTATCAACATTTTGGGCTTTGAAAATTAAAATATTGCAAAAAAATACTTTTTAAATGCCCTAATATATCATTTATTATGTACTAAAAGCAATAGAGTACTCATTTGATTTATCAGAGTTAGCATAATTATTCAAAAGTCAAATTTATATCAGCCTGGGCCTAAAAATTGAGGTTTTTCAATGAAAAGGGGCCTTACATGAAGATGTAATATTTTCCAGCAATTTTAAATTTGTGAAGCTTTTTGGTTATAAATAATCCTTACATATGTATTGAATGTACTTTAAATGGAAAGAAAAGTCACAAATAACACATCATATTAGTTTAAAAGGGTCTTAAGCCAAGTAAGACTGGAATAAAATAAGGGTCAATTTAGGCCGTGCCACATATTTACATTAAAAAATGCATATTGAGGCTATAAGAAATAAAAAATTGTGTCTTTTTTATCATTTCTATACTCATGTGATATGATACAACAAATCTGAGCACAAAAAGGCTCTTGCAATTAACTTTTCTTACAGACAGTATGGTCTGATACAAAGATTTTTGCCTTTTTAATGAAAAACTTGATTGTAATTTTAGTCTCAACAGGCTTATATTTAAACCACTTGCTATCCTACAGAAGAAAAGAGAGATATTATGTGAGATGGAACAGGTACAATAGACATTGTAAAGTGCTTTTGATACAAATTTAGTGAGGTCTTTATTGTGGACTTCAAATTTTATGTACCAAGAACCCCACTTTTGACTTCATCCAAACAGGGCGTTAGACAAGGGTCATTTATACAACACATTTTGTACATATTGTCTGAGATAATCTTCTTTTCTGTAGATTCTGAGTTCAAAAACAAGTAAAAGAACTAGATAAAGGCATAGAAACACAAGTATTGACACATGAAAGCCTGTCAGATAGAAAGTCAGGATGCCATGTATGCATCAGTATTGAAAAAGCCTTGAAATGCCTATTTTGACCATAAAATGCCAAAATTGGTCATTTTTGCAGATATTCTATTAAATAAAAGTTTAAATCCTTTAGTTTCATGCTATTTGACAAATTGACACCACCAAATCATTTAGGGAAGATGCCAAAGTACAGATTCTATATTTACAGACTTCACCTCTTAGGTCCGAGAACACAATTAATTCGTAGTGCATTTCTTTTAGAACATAAATGAAAATTAAAAAATTCCCACCTGCGCTTTCTCAATGAAATTTTTACAGTGTGTTGTACTACTTTTGGGACAAATTATATCAAAATTATAGAAAACTTCATCGCCTCTAACTCAAAATATGGACAATTTTGTGTTTAGGGTGTCTTGAAATCTTTTGACAGCTTCCGAAGTGCTAATTTTTAACCTTTTTCAGCTGGACCAAATCACTACTTTTCTGTAAAATTCTGGACCCAAATTTTTTTACAGTGTAATTTCACCCCCCTACTTACAATTTGAGGCATTAAACATGGAGAAATAAATTTGGAAGAGGTATAAAAATTATTGGCAAGTAACCCACTGTTAACACTAGGGACTATATTCGTGAACAACGAAAATCAAGGGACGACAATTGTGGTCTCGGACCTAATAGGATAGAAAGAGTTGACAAATCTTAATAAAACTTGGTATGACCAAAGCTTAATAAATTATAACACTACTTGCAAAGTTTCGTAACAATAGGATATATATTATAGACAATATGTTAAATTCTATACTCATCTTTGCGTGTTAAATTTTGACGTTAAAATTGAATAATTTCAACTATCAACATTTTGGGCTTTGAAAATTAAAATATTGCAAAAAAATACTTTTTAAATGCCCTAATATATCATTTATTATGTACTAAAAGCAATAGAGTACTCATTTGATTTATCAGAGTTAGCATAATTATTCAAAAGTCAAATTTATATCAGCCTGGGCCTAAAAATTGAGGTTTTTCAATGAAAAGGGGCCTTACATGAAGATGTAATATTTTCCAGCAATTTTAAATTTGTGAAGCTTTTTGGTTATAAATAATCCTTACATATGTATTGAATGTACTTTAAATGGAAAGAAAAGTCACAAATAACACATCATATTAGTTTAAAAGGGTCTTAAGCCAAGTAAGACTGGAATAAAATAAGGGTCAATTTAGGCCGTGCCACATATTTACATTAAAAAATGCATATTGAGGCTATAAGAAATAAAAAATTGTGTCTTTTTTATCATTTCTATACTCATGTGATATGATACAACAAATCTGAGCACAAAAAGGCTCTTGCAATTAACTTTTCTTACAGACAGTATGGTCTGATACAAAGATTTTTGCCTTTTTAATGAAAAACTTGATTGTAATTTTAGTCTCAACAGGCTTATATTTAAACCACTTGCTATCCTACAGAAGAAAAGAGAGATATTATGTGAGATGGAACAGGTACAATAGACATTGTAAAGTGCTTTTGATACAAATTTAGTGAGGTCTTTATTGTGGACTTCAAATTTTATGTACCAAGAACCCCACTTTTGACTTCATCCAAACAGGGCGTTAGACAAGGGTCATTTATACAACACATTTTGTACATATTGTCTGAGATAATCTTCTTTTCTGTAGATTCTGAGTTCAAAAACAAGTAAAAGAACTAGATAAAGGCATAGAAACACAAGTATTGACACATGAAAGCCTGTCAGATAGAAAGTCAGGATGCCATGTATGCATCAGTATTGAAAAAGCCTTGAAATGCCTATTTTGACCATAAAATGCCAAAATTGGTCATTTTTGCAGATATTCTATTAAATAAAAGTTTAAATCCTTTAGTTTCATGCTATTTGACAAATTGACAC
The DNA here is from genome assembly GCF_965363235.1 of Mytilus galloprovincialis. Classification (NCBI taxonomy): domain Eukaryota; kingdom Metazoa; phylum Mollusca; class Bivalvia; order Mytilida; family Mytilidae; genus Mytilus; species Mytilus galloprovincialis. The sequence goes on from NW_027468065.1 coordinate 31,652, forward strand.
CACCAAATCATTTAGGGAAGATGCCAAAGTACAGATTCTATATTTACAGACTTCACCTAATAGGATAGAAAGAGTTGACAAATCTTAAAAAAACTTGGTATGACCAAAGCTTAATAAATTATAACACTACTTGCAAAGTTTCGTAACAATAGGATATATATTATAGACAATATGTTAAATTCTGTACTCATCTTTGCGTGTTAAATTTTGACGTTAAAATTGAATAATTTCAACTATCAACATTTTGGGCTTTGAAAATTAAAATATTGCAAAAAAATACTTTTTAAATGCCCTAATATATCATTTATTATGTACTAAAAGCAATAGAGTACTCATTTGATTTATCAGAGTTAGCATAATTATTCAAAAGTCAAATTTATATCAGCCTGGGCCTAAAAATTGAGGTTTTTCAATGAAAAGGGGCCTTACATGAAGATGTAATATTTTCCAGCAATTTTAAATTTGTGAAGCTTTTTGGTTATAAATAATCCTTACATATGTATTGAATGTACTTTAAATGGAAAGAAAAGTCACAAATAACACATCATATTAGTTTAAAAGGGTCTTAAGCCAAGTAAGACTGGAATAAAATAAGGGTCAATTTAGGCCGTGCCACATATTTACATTAAAAAATGCATATTGAGGCTATAAGAAATAAAAAATTGTGTCTTTTTTATCATTTCTATACTCATGTGATATGATACAACAAATCTGAGCACAAAAAGGCTCTTGCAATTAACTTTTCTTACAGACAGTATGGTCTGATACAAAGATTTTTGCCTTTTTAATGAAAAACTTGATTGTAATTTTAGTCTCAACAGGCTTATATTTAAACCACTTGCTATCCTACAGAAGAAAAGAGAGATATTATGTGAGATGGAACAGGTACAATAGACATTGTAAAGTGCTTTTGATACAAATTTAGTGAGGTCTTTATTGTGGACTTCAAATTTTATGTACCAAGAACCCCACTTTTGACTTCATCCAAACAGGGCGTTAGACAAGGGTCATTTATACAACACATTTTGTACATATTGTCTGAGATAATCTTCTTTTCTGTAGATTCTGAGTTCAAAAACAAGTAAAAGAACTAGATAAAGGCATAGAAACACAAGTATTGACACATGAAAGCCTGTCAGATAGAAAGTCAGGATGCCATGTATGCATCAGTATTGAAAAAGCCTTGAAATGCCTATTTTGACCATAAAATGCCAAAATTGGTCATTTTTGCAGATATTCTATTAAATAAAAGTTTAAATCCTTTAGTTTCATGCTATTTGACAAATTGACACCACCAAATCATTTAGGGAAGATGCCAAAGTACAGATTCTATATTTACAGACTTCACCTCTTAGGTCCGAGAACACAATTAATTCGTAGTGCATTTCTTTTAGAACATAAATGAAAATTAAAAAATTCCCACCTGCGCTTTCTCAATGAAATTTTTACAGTGTGTTGTACTACTTTTGGGACAAATTATATCAAAATTATAGAAAACTTCATCGCCTCTAACTCAAAATATGGACAATTTTGTGTTTAGGGTGTCTTGAAATCTTTTGACAGCTTCCGAAGTGCTAATTTTTAACCTTTTTCAGCTGGACCAAATCACTACTTTTCTGTAAAATTCTGGACCCAAATTTTTTTACAGTGTAATTTCACCCCCCTACTTACAATTTGAGGCATTAAACATGGAGAAATAAATTTGGAAGAGGTATAAAAATTATTGGCAAGTAACCCACTGTTAACACTAGGGACTATATTCGTGAACAACGAAAATCAAGGGACGACAATTGTGGTCTCGGACCTAATAGGATAGAAAGAGTTGACAAATCTTAAAAAAACTTGGTATGACCAAAGCTTAATAAATTATAACACTACTTGCAAAGTTTCGTAACAATAGGATATATATTATAGACAATATGTTAAATTCTATACTCATCTTTGCGTGTTAAATTTTGACGTTAAAATTGAATAATTTCAACTATCAACATTTTGGGCTTTGAAAATTAAAATATTGCAAAAAAATACTTTTTAAATGCCCTAATATATCATTTATTATGTACTAAAAGCAATAGAGTACTCATTTGATTTATCAGAGTTAGCATAATTATTCAAAAGTCAAATTTATATCAGCCTGGGCCTAAAAATTGAGGTTTTTCAATGAAAAGGGGCCTTACATGAAGATGTAATATTTTCCAGCAATTTTAAATTTGTGAAGCTTTTTGGTTATAAATAATCCTTACATATGTATTGAATGTACTTTAAATGGAAAGAAAAGTCACAAATAACACATCATATTAGTTTAAAAGGGTCTTAAGCCAAGTAAGACTGGAATAAAATAAGGGTCAATTTAGGCCGTGCCACATATTTACATTAAAAAATGCATATTGAGGCTATAAGAAATAAAAAATTGTGTCTTTTTTATCATTTCTATACTCATGTGATATGATACAACAAATCTGAGCACAAAAAGGCTCTTGCAATTAACTTTTCTTACAGACAGTATGGTCTGATACAAAGATTTTTGCCTTTTTAATGAAAAACTTGATTGTAATTTTAGTCTCAACAGGCTTATATTTAAACCACTTGCTATCCTACAGAAGAAAAGAGAGATATTATGTGAGATGGAACAGGTACAATAGACATTGTAAAGTGCTTTTGATACAAATTTAGTGAGGTCTTTATTGTGGACTTCAAATTTTATGTACCAAGAACCCCACTTTTGACTTCATCCAAACAGGGCGTTAGACAAGGGTCATTTATACAACACATTTTGTACATATTGTCTGAGATAATCTTCTTTTCTGTAGATTCTGAGTTCAAAAACAAGTAAAAGAACTAGATAAAGGCATAGAAACACAAGTATTGACACATGAAAGCCTGTCAGATAGAAAGTCAGGATGCCATGTATGCATCAGTATTGAAAAAGCCTTGAAATGCCTATTTTGACCATAAAATGCCAAAATTGGTCATTTTTGCAGATATTCTATTAAATAAAAGTTTAAATCCTTTAGTTTCATGCTATTTGACAAATTGACACCACCAAATCATTTAGGGAAGATGCCAAAGTACAGATTCTATATTTACAGACTTCACCTCTTAGGTCCGAGAACACAATTAATTCGTAGTGCATTTCTTTTAGAACATAAATGAAAATTAAAAAATTCCCACCTGCGCTTTCTCAATGAAATTTTTACAGTGTGTTGTACTACTTTTGGGACAAATTATATCAAAATTATAGAAAACTTCATCGCCTCTAACTCAAAATATGGACAATTTTGTGTTTAGGGTGTCTTGAAATCTTTTGACAGCTTCCGAAGTGCTAATTTTTAACCTTTTTCAGCTGGACCAAATCACTACTTTTCTGTAAAATTCTGGACCCAAATTTTTTTACAGTGTAATTTCACCCCCCTACTTACAATTTGAGGCATTAAACATGGAGAAATAAATTTGGAAGAGGTATAAAAATTATTGGCAAGTAACCCACTGTTAACACTAGGGACTATATTCGTGAACAACGAAAATCAAGGGACGACAATTGTGGTCTCGGACCTAATAGGATAGAAAGAGTTGACAAATCTTAAAAAAACTTGGTATGACCAAAGCTTAATAAATTATAACACTACTTGCAAAGTTTCGTAACAATAGGATATATATTATAGACAATATGTTAAATTCTATACTCATCTTTGCGTGTTAAATTTTGACGTTAAAATTGAATAATTTCAACTATCAACATTTTGGGCTTTGAAAATTAAAATATTGCAAAAAAATACTTTTTAAATGCCCTAATATATCATTTATTATGTACTAAAAGCAATAGAGTACTCATTTGATTTATCAGAGTTAGCATAATTATTCAAAAGTCAAATTTATATCAGCCTGGGCCTAAAAATTGAGGTTTTTCAATGAAAAGGGGCCTTACATGAAGATGTAATATTTTCCAGCAATTTTAAATTTGTGAAGCTTTTTGGTTATAAATAATCCTTACATATGTATTGAATGTACTTTAAATGGAAAGAAAAGTCACAAATAACACATCATATTAGTTTAAAAGGGTCTTAAGCCAAGTAAGACTGGAATAAAATAAGGGTCAATTTAGGCCGTGCCACATATTTACATTAAAAAATGCATATTGAGGCTATAAGAAATAAAAAATTGTGTCTTTTTTATCATTTCTATACTCATGTGATATGATACAACAAATCTGAGCACAAAAAGGCTCTTGCAATTAACTTTTCTTACAGACAGTATGGTCTGATACAAAGATTTTTGCCTTTTTAATGAAAAACTTGATTGTAATTTTAGTCTCAACAGGCTTATATTTAAACCACTTGCTATCCTACAGAAGAAAAGAGAGATATTATGTGAGATGGAACAGGTACAATAGACATTGTAAAGTGCTTTTGATACAAATTTAGTGAGGTCTTTATTGTGGACTTCAAATTTTATGTACCAAGAACCCCACTTTTGACTTCATCCAAACAGGGCGTTAGACAAGGGTCATTTATACAACACATTTTGTACATATTGTCTGAGATAATCTTCTTTTCTGTAGATTCTGAGTTCAAAAACAAGTAAAAGAACTAGATAAAGGCATAGAAACACAAGTATTGACACATGAAAGCCTGTCAGATAGAAAGTCAGGATGCCATGTATGCATCAGTATTGAAAAAGCCTTGAAATGCCTATTTTGACCATAAAATGCCAAAATTGGTCATTTTTGCAGATATTCTATTAAATAAAAGTTTAAATCCTTTAGTTTCATGCTATTTGACAAATTGACACCACCAAATCATTTAGGGAAGATGCCAAAGTACAGATTCTATATTTACAGACTTCACCTCTTAGGTCCGAGAACACAATTAATTCGTAGTGCATTTCTTTTAGAACATAAATGAAAATTAAAAAATTCCCACCTGCGCTTTCTCAATGAAATTTTTACAGTGTGTTGTACTACTTTTGGGACAAATTATATCAAAATTATAGAAAACTTCATCGCCTCTAACTCAAAATATGGACAATTTTGTGTTTAGGGTGTCTTGAAATCTTTTGACAGCTTCCGAAGTGCTAATTTTTAACCTTTTTCAGCTGGACCAAATCACTACTTTTCTGTAAAATTCTGGACCCAAATTTTTTTACAGTGTAATTTCACCCCCCTACTTACAATTTGAGGCATTAAACATGGAGAAATAAATTTGGAAGAGGTATAAAAATTATTGGCAAGTAACCCACTGTTAACACTAGGGACTATATTCGTGAACAACGAAAATCAAGGGACGACAATTGTGGTCTCGGACCTAATAGGATAGAAAGAGTTGACAAATCTTAAAAAAACTTGGTATGACCAAAGCTTAATAAATTATAACACTACTTGCAAAGTTTCGTAACAATAGGATATATATTATAGACAATATGTTAAATTCTATACTCATCTTTGCGTGTTAAATTTTGACGTTAAAATTGAATAATTTCAACTATCAACATTTTGGGCTTTGAAAATTAAAATATTGCAAAAAAATACTTTTTAAATGCCCTAATATATCATTTATTATGTACTAAAAGCAATAGAGTACTCATTTGATTTATCAGAGTTAGCATAATTATTCAAAAGTCAAATTTATATCAGCCTGGGCCTAAAAATTGAGGTTTTTCAATGAAAAGGGGCCTTACATGAAGATGTAATATTTTCCAGCAATTTTAAATTTGTGAAGCTTTTTGGTTATAAATAATCCTTACATATGTATTGAATGTACTTTAAATGGAAAGAAAAGTCACAAATAACACATCATATTAGTTTAAAAGGGTCTTAAGCCAAGTAAGACTGGAATAAAATAAGGGTCAATTTAGGCCGTGCCACATATTTACATTAAAAAATGCATATTGAGGCTATAAGAAATAAAAAATTGTGTCTTTTTTATCATTTCTATACTCATGTGATATGATACAACAAATCTGAGCACAAAAAGGCTCTTGCAATTAACTTTTCTTACAGACAGTATGGTCTGATACAAAGATTTTTGCCTTTTTAATGAAAAACTTGATTGTAATTTTAGTCTCAACAGGCTTATATTTAAACCACTTGCTATCCTACAGAAGAAAAGAGAGATATTATGTGAGATGGAACAGGTACAATAGACATTGTAAAGTGCTTTTGATACAAATTTAGTGAGGTCTTTATTGTGGACTTCAAATTTTATGTACCAAGAACCCCACTTTTGACTTCATCCAAACAGGGCGTTAGACAAGGGTCATTTATACAACACATTTTGTACATATTGTCTGAGATAATCTTCTTTTCTGTAGATTCTGAGTTCAAAAACAAGTAAAAGAACTAGATAAAGGCATAGAAACACAAGTATTGACACATGAAAGCCTGTCAGATAGAAAGTCAGGATGCCATGTATGCATCAGTATTGAAAAAGCCTTGAAATGCCTATTTTGACCATAAAATGCCAAAATTGGTCATTTTTGCAGATATTCTATTAAATAAAAGTTTAAATCCTTTAGTTTCATGCTATTTGACAAATTGACACCACCAAATCATTTAGGGAAGATGCCAAAGTACAGATTCTATATTTACAGACTTCACCTCTTAGGTCCGAGAACACAATTAATTCGTAGTGCATTTCTTTTAGAACATAAATGAAAATTAAAAAATTCCCACCTGCGCTTTCTCAATGAAATTTTTACAGTGTGTTGTACTACTTTTGGGACAAATTATATCAAAATTATAGAAAACTTCATCGCCTCTAACTCAAAATATGGACAATTTTGTGTTTAGGGTGTCTTGAAATCTTTTGACAGCTTCCGAAGTGCTAATTTTTAACCTTTTTCAGCTGGACCAAATCACTACTTTTCTGTAAAATTCTGGACCCAAATTTTTTTACAGTGTAATTTCACCCCCCTACTTACAATTTGAGGCATTAAACATGGAGAAATAAATTTGGAAGAGGTATAAAAATTATTGGCAAGTAACCCACTGTTAACACTAGGGACTATATTCGTGAACAACGAAAATCAAGGGACGACAATTGTGGTCTCGGACCTAATAGGATAGAAAGAGTTGACAAATCTTAAAAAAACTTGGTATGACCAAAGCTTAATAAATTATAACACTACTTGCAAAGTTTCGTAACAATAGGATATATATTATAGACAATATGTTAAATTCTATACTCATCTTTGCGTGTTAAATTTTGACGTTAAAATTGAATAATTTCAACTATCAACATTTTGGGCTTTGAAAATTAAAATATTGCAAAAAAATACTTTTTAAATGCCCTAATATATCATTTATTATGTACTAAAAGCAATAGAGTACTCATTTGATTTATCAGAGTTAGCATAATTATTCAAAAGTCAAATTTATATCAGCCTGGGCCTAAAAATTGAGGTTTTTCAATGAAAAGGGGCCTTACATGAAGATGTAATATTTTCCAGCAATTTTAAATTTGTGAAGCTTTTTGGTTATAAATAATCCTTACATATGTATTGAATGTACTTTAAATGGAAAGAAAAGTCACAAATAACACATCATATTAGTTTAAAAGGGTCTTAAGCCAAGTAAGACTGGAATAAAATAAGGGTCAATTTAGGCCGTGCCACATATTTACATTAAAAAATGCATATTGAGGCTATAAGAAATAAAAAATTGTGTCTTTTTTATCATTTCTATACTCATGTGATATGATACAACAAATCTGAGCACAAAAAGGCTCTTGCAATTAACTTTTCTTACAGACAGTATGGTCTGATACAAAGATTTTTGCCTTTTTAATGAAAAACTTGATTGTAATTTTAGTCTCAACAGGCTTATATTTAAACCACTTGCTATCCTACAGAAGAAAAGAGAGATATTATGTGAGATGGAACAGGTACAATAGACATTGTAAAGTGCTTTTGATACAAATTTAGTGAGGTCTTTATTGTGGACTTCAAATTTTATGTACCAAGAACCCCACTTTTGACTTCATCCAAACAGGGCGTTAGACAAGGGTCATTTATACAACACATTTTGTACATATTGTCTGAGATAATCTTCTTTTCTGTAGATTCTGAGTTCAAAAACAAGTAAAAGAACTAGATAAAGGCATAGAAACACAAGTATTGACACATGAAAGCCTGTCAGATAGAAAGTCAGGATGCCATGTATGCATCAGTATTGAAAAAGCCTTGAAATGCCTATTTTGACCATAAAATGCCAAAATTGGTCATTTTTGCAGATATTCTATTAAATAAAAGTTTAAATCCTTTAGTTTCATGCTATTTGACAAATTGACACCACCAAATCATTTAGGGAAGATGCCAAAGTACAGATTCTATATTTACAGACTTCACCTCTTAGGTCCGAGAACACAATTAATTCGTAGTGCATTTCTTTTAGAACATAAATGAAAATTAAAAAATTCCCACCTGCGCTTTCTCAATGAAATTTTTACAGTGTGTTGTACTACTTTTGGGACAAATTATATCAAAATTATAGAAAACTTCATCGCCTCTAACTCAAAATATGGACAATTTTGTGTTTAGGGTGTCTTGAAATCTTTTGACAGCTTCCGAAGTGCTAATTTTTAACCTTTTTCAGCTGGACCAAATCACTACTTTTCTGTAAAATTCTGGACCCAAATTTTTTTACAGTGTAATTTCACCCCCCTACTTACAATTTGAGGCATTAAACATGGAGAAATAAATTTGGAAGAGGTATAAAAATTATTGGCAAGTAACCCACTGTTAACACTAGGGACTATATTCGTGAACAACGAAAATCAAGGGACGACAATTGTGGTCTCGGACCTAATAGGATAGAAAGAGTTGACAAATCTTAAAAAAACTTGGTATGACCAAAGCTTAATAAATTATAACACTACTTGCAAAGTTTCGTAACAATAGGATATATATTATAGACAATATGTTAAATTCTATACTCATCTTTGCGTGTTAAATTTTGACGTTAAAATTGAATAATTTCAACTATCAACATTTTGGGCTTTGAAAATTAAAATATTGCAAAAAAATACTTTTTAAATGCCCTAATATATCATTTATTATGTACTAAAAGCAATAGAGTACTCATTTGATTTATCAGAGTTAGCATAATTATTCAAAAGTCAAATTTATATCAGCCTGGGCCTAAAAATTGAGGTTTTTCAATGAAAAGGGGCCTTACATGAAGATGTAATATTTTCCAGCAATTTTAAATTTGTGAAGCTTTTTGGTTATAAATAATCCTTACATATGTATTGAATGTACTTTAAATGGAAAGAAAAGTCACAAATAACACATCATATTAGTTTAAAAGGGTCTTAAGCCAAGTAAGACTGGAATAAAATAAGGGTCAATTTAGGCCGTGCCACATATTTACATTAAAAAATGCATATTGAGGCTATAAGAAATAAAAAATTGTGTCTTTTTTATCATTTCTATACTCATGTGATATGATACAACAAATCTGAGCACAAAAAGGCTCTTGCAATTAACTTTTCTTACAGACAGTATGGTCTGATACAAAGATTTTTGCCTTTTTAATGAAAAACTTGATTGTAATTTTAGTCTCAACAGGCTTATATTTAAACCACTTGCTATCCTACAGAAGAAAAGAGAGATATTATGTGAGATGGAACAGGTACAATAGACATTGTAAAGTGCTTTTGATACAAATTTAGTGAGGTCTTTATTGTGGACTTCAAATTTTATGTACCAAGAACCCCACTTTTGACTTCATCCAAACAGGGCGTTAGACAAGGGTCATTTATACAACACATTTTGTACATATTGTCTGAGATAATCTTCTTTTCTGTAGATTCTGAGTTCAAAAACAAGTAAAAGAACTAGATAAAGGCATAGAAACACAAGTATTGACACATGAAAGCCTGTCAGATAGAAAGTCAGGATGCCATGTATGCATCAGTATTGAAAAAGCCTTGAAATGCCTATTTTGACCATAAAATGCCAAAATTGGTCATTTTTGCAGATATTCTATTAAATAAAAGTTTAAATCCTTTAGTTTCATGCTATTTGACAAATTGACACCACCAAATCATTTAGGGAAGATGCCAAAGTACAGATTCTATATTTACAGACTTCACCTCTTAGGTCCGAGAACACAATTAATTCGTAGTGCATTTCTTTTAGAACATAAATGAAAATTAAAAAATTCCCACCTGCGCTTTCTCAATGAAATTTTTACAGTGTGTTGTACTACTTTTGGGACAAATTATATCAAAATTATAGAAAACTTCATCGCCTCTAACTCAAAATATGGACAATTTTGTGTTTAGGGTGTCTTGAAATCTTTTGACAGCTTCCGAAGTGCTAATTTTTAACCTTTTTCAGCTGGACCAAATCACTACTTTTCTGTAAAATTCTGGACCCAAATTTTTTTACAGTGTAATTTCACCCCCCTACTTACAATTTGAGGCATTAAACATGGAGAAATAAATTTGGAAGAGGTATAAAAATTATTGGCAAGTAACCCACTGTTAACACTAGGGACTATATTCGTGAACAACGAAAATCAAGGGACGACAATTGTGGTCTCGGACCTAATAGGATAGAAAGAGTTGACAAATCTTAAAAAAACTTGGTATGACCAAAGCTTAATAAATTATAACACTACTTGCAAAGTTTCGTAACAATAGGATATATATTATAGACAATATGTTAAATTCTATACTCATCTTTGCGTGTTAAATTTTGACGTTAAAATTGAATAATTTCAACTATCAACATTTTGGGCTTTGAAAATTAAAATATTGCAAAAAAATACTTTTTAAATGCCCTAATATATCATTTATTATGTACTAAAAGCAATAGAGTACTCATTTGATTTATCAGAGTTAGCATAATTATTCAAAAGTCAAATTTATATCAGCCTGGGCCTAAAAATTGAGGTTTTTCAATGAAAAGGGGCCTTACATGAAGATGTAATATTTTCCAGCAATTTTAAATTTGTGAAGCTTTTTGGTTATAAATAATCCTTACATATGTATTGAATGTACTTTAAATGGAAAGAAAAGTCACAAATAACACATCATATTAGTTTAAAAGGGTCTTAAGCCAAGTAAGACTGGAATAAAATAAGGGTCAATTTAGGCCGTGCCACATATTTACATTAAAAAATGCATATTGAGGCTATAAGAAATAAAAAATTGTGTCTTTTTTATCATTTCTATACTCATGTGATATGATACAACAAATCTGAGCACAAAAAGGCTCTTGCAATTAACTTTTCTTACAGACAGTATGGTCTGATACAAAGATTTTTGCCTTTTTAATGAAAAACTTGATTGTAATTTTAGTCTCAACAGGCTTATATTTAAACCACTTGCTATCCTACAGAAGAAAAGAGAGATATTATGTGAGATGGAACAGGTACAATAGACATTGTAAAGTGCTTTTGATACAAATTTAGTGAGGTCTTTATTGTGGACTTCAAATTTTATGTACCAAGAACCCCACTTTTGACTTCATCCAAACAGGGCGTTAGACAAGGGTCATTTATACAACACATTTTGTACATATTGTCTGAGATAATCTTCTTTTCTGTAGATTCTGAGTTCAAAAACAAGTAAAAGAACTAGATAAAGGCATAGAAACACAAGTATTGACACATGAAAGCCTGTCAGATAGAAAGTCAGGATGCCATGTATGCATCAGTATTGAAAAAGCCTTGAAATGCCTATTTTGACCATAAAATGCCAAAATTGGTCATTTTTGCAGATATTCTATTAAATAAAAGTTTAAATCCTTTAGTTTCATGCTATTTGACAAATTGACACCACCAAATCATTTAGGGAAGATGCCAAAGTACAGATTCTATATTTACAGACTTCACCTCTTAGGTCCGAGAACACAATTAATTCGTAGTGCATTTCTTTTAGAACATAAATGAAAATTAAAAAATTCCCACCTGCGCTTTCTCAATGAAATTTTTACAGTGTGTTGTACTACTTTTGGGACAAATTATATCAAAATTATAGAAAACTTCATCGCCTCTAACTCAAAATATGGACAATTTTGTGTTTAGGGTGTCTTGAAATCTTTTGACAGCTTCCGAAGTGCTAATTTTTAACCTTTTTCAGCTGGACCAAATCACTACTTTTCTGTAAAATTCTGGACCCAAATTTTTTTACAGTGTAATTTCACCCCCCTACTTACAATTTGAGGCATTAAACATGGAGAAATAAATTTGGAAGAGGTATAAAAATTATTGGCAAGTAACCCACTGTTAACACTAGGGACTATATTCGTGAACAACGAAAATCAAGGGACGACAATTGTGGTCTCGGACCTAATAGGATAGAAAGAGTTGACAAATCTTAAAAAAACTTGGTATGACCAAAGCTTAATAAATTATAACACTACTTGCAAAGTTTCGTAACAATAGGATATATATTATAGACAATATGTTAAATTCTATACTCATCTTTGCGTGTTAAATTTTGACGTTAAAATTGAATAATTTCAACTATCAACATTTTGGGCTTTGAAAATTAAAATATTGCAAAAAAATACTTTTTAAATGCCCTAATATATCATTTATTATGTACTAAAAGCAATAGAGTACTCATTTGATTTATCAGAGTTAGCATAATTATTCAAAAGTCAAATTTATATCAGCCTGGGCCTAAAAATTGAGGTTTTTCAATGAAAAGGGGCCTTACATGAAGATGTAATATTTTCCAGCAATTTTAAATTTGTGAAGCTTTTTGGTTATAAATAATCCTTACATATGTATTGAATGTACTTTAAATGGAAAGAAAAGTCACAAATAACACATCATATTAGTTTAAAAGGGTCTTAAGCCAAGTAAGACTGGAATAAAATAAGGGTCAATTTAGGCCGTGCCACATATTTACATTAAAAAATGCATATTGAGGCTATAAGAAATAAAAAATTGTGTCTTTTTTATCATTTCTATACTCATGTGATATGATACAACAAATCTGAGCACAAAAAGGCTCTTGCAATTAACTTTTCTTACAGACAGTATGGTCTGATACAAAGATTTTTGCCTTTTTAATGAAAAACTTGATTGTAATTTTAGTCTCAACAGGCTTATATTTAAACCACTTGCTATCCTACAGAAGAAAAGAGAGATATTATGTGAGATGGAACAGGTACAATAGACATTGTAAAGTGCTTTTGATACAAATTTAGTGAGGTCTTTATTGTGGACTTCAAATTTTATGTACCAAGAACCCCACTTTTGACTTCATCCAAACAGGGCGTTAGACAAGGGTCATTTATACAACACATTTTGTACATATTGTCTGAGATAATCTTCTTTTCTGTAGATTCTGAGTTCAAAAACAAGTAAAAGAACTAGATAAAGGCATAGAAACACAAGTATTGACACATGAAAGCCTGTCAGATAGAAAGTCAGGATGCCATGTATGCATCAGTATTGAAAAAGCCTTGAAATGCCTATTTTGACCATAAAATGCCAAAATTGGTCATTTTTGCAGATATTCTATTAAATAAAAGTTTAAATCCTTTAGTTTCATGCTATTTGACAAATTGACACCACCAAATCATTTAGGGAAGATGCCAAAGTACAGATTCTATATTTACAGACTTCACCTCTTAGGTCCGAGAACACAATTAATTCGTAGTGCATTTCTTTTAGAACATAAATGAAAATTAAAAAATTCCCACCTGCGCTTTCTCAATGAAATTTTTACAGTGTGTTGTACTACTTTTGGGACAAATTATATCAAAATTATAGAAAACTTCATCGCCTCTAACTCAAAATATGGACAATTTTGTGTTTAGGGTGTCTTGAAATCTTTTGACAGCTTCCGAAGTGCTAATTTTTAACCTTTTTCAGCTGGACCAAATCACTACTTTTCTGTAAAATTCTGGACCCAAATTTTTTTACAGTGTAATTTCACCCCCCTACTTACAATTTGAGGCATTAAACATGGAGAAATAAATTTGGAAGAGGTATAAAAATTATTGGCAAGTAACCCACTGTTAACACTAGGGACTATATTCGTGAACAACGAAAATCAAGGGACGACAATTGTGGTCTCGGACCTAATAGGATAGAAAGAGTTGACAAATCTTAAAAAAACTTGGTATGACCAAAGCTTAATAAATTATAACACTACTTGCAAAGTTTCGTAACAATAGGATATATATTATAGACAATATGTTAAATTCTATACTCATCTTTGCGTGTTAAATTTTGACGTTAAAATTGAATAATTTCAACTATCAACATTTTGGGCTTTGAAAATTAAAATATTGCAAAAAAATACTTTTTAAATGCCCTAATATATCATTTATTATGTACTAAAAGCAATAGAGTACTCATTTGATTTATCAGAGTTAGCATAATTATTCAAAAGTCAAATTTATATCAGCCTGGGCCTAAAAATTGAGGTTTTTCAATGAAAAGGGGCCTTACATGAAGATGTAATATTTTCCAGCAATTTTAAATTTGTGAAGCTTTTTGGTTATAAATAATCCTTACATATGTATTGAATGTACTTTAAATGGAAAGAAAAGTCACAAATAACACATCATATTAGTTTAAAAGGGTCTTAAGCCAAGTAAGACTGGAATAAAATAAGGGTCAATTTAGGCCGTGCCACATATTTACATTAAAAAATGCATATTGAGGCTATAAGAAATAAAAAATTGTGTCTTTTTTATCATTTCTATACTCATGTGATATGATACAACAAATCTGAGCACAAAAAGGCTCTTGCAATTAACTTTTCTTACAGACAGTATGGTCTGATACAAAGATTTTTGCCTTTTTAATGAAAAACTTGATTGTAATTTTAGTCTCAACAGGCTTATATTTAAACCACTTGCTATCCTACAGAAGAAAAGAGAGATATTATGTGAGATGGAACAGGTACAATAGACATTGTAAAGTGCTTTTGATACAAATTTAGTGAGGTCTTTATTGTGGACTTCAAATTTTATGTACCAAGAACCCCACTTTTGACTTCATCCAAACAGGGCGTTAGACAAGGGTCATTTATACAACACATTTTGTACATATTGTCTGAGATAATCTTCTTTTCTGTAGATTCTGAGTTCAAAAACAAGTAAAAGAACTAGATAAAGGCATAGAAACACAAGTATTGACACATGAAAGCCTGTCAGATAGAAAGTCAGGATGCCATGTATGCATCAGTATTGAAAAAGCCTTGAAATGCCTATTTTGACCATAAAATGCCAAAATTGGTCATTTTTGCAGATATTCTATTAAATAAAAGTTTAAATCCTTTAGTTTCATGCTATTTGACAAATTGACACCACCAAATCATTTAGGGAAGATGCCAAAGTACAGATTCTATATTTACAGACTTCACCTCTTAGGTCCGAGAACACAATTAATTCGTAGTGCATTTCTTTTAGAACATAAATGAAAATTAAAAAATTCCCACCTGCGCTTTCTCAATGAAATTTTTACAGTGTGTTGTACTACTTTTGGGACAAATTATATCAAAATTATAGAAAACTTCATCGCCTCTAACTCAAAATATGGACAATTTTGTGTTTAGGGTGTCTTGAAATCTTTTGACAGCTTCCGAAGTGCTAATTTTTAACCTTTTTCAGCTGGACCAAATCACTACTTTTCTGTAAAATTCTGGACCCAAATTTTTTTACAGTGTAATTTCACCCCCCTACTTACAATTTGAGGCATTAAACATGGAGAAATAAATTTGGAAGAGGTATAAAAATTATTGGCAAGTAACCCACTGTTAACACTAGGGACTATATTCGTGAACAACGAAAATCAAGGGACGACAATTGTGGTCTCGGACCATATATGGCTGACCCGTGTTAAGATAGAGTCATATGTCTTGCACGTAAAAGACACCCTTGTAGATTTCGAAAAGAGCAGGCTAATGCCGCTACAAGGCAACACTCGCACCCGCAAAGTCGAAAGGGATTAATATAAGTTGCAAAACTTGTTTCCCAATCCACTATAAATAAATATGTTTAAATTAAAACAACGAAAACACAACACATACACATATAATTTGAGTAGAAATAAACTAAGATCTTCTTGTTACTTGTAATTTCCGTGTTTTATAGGTGTAGGTAGCAATACACAGAAAAAAACTTAAATTTGACACTCATAGTTTTAACCACCCTCTTTCCCTTGCTTTCTAACAAATAAGGCTTAATGTTTGAGTTATGCATGTGCAGATACATGTATATGGAAACAGCATCTCCCATAGATTTGAAGTTCAATCTCTTTTTGGTATGTAACCATGGAAACAATCTGAAGTTATTTGATACAAAAACCTATTGTGTCGTATAAAAGAGAGGTGGTCAATGCCAAAGAAAAACCTCAAAACTCATAAATACAAAAATTGAAGATGAGGGACCGACAAAATCATTGAATTATTTATACCAATATGCTTGCTAGTTGAACCGTGAAGTCCTTATTAAGTTAGCTAAACTGCCCTCCTTTAAGAGTAGAGTAGTCCGACAGATAATCAGTCTTACTATCTGTCTGTTGGACTAAGCTACTTCGAAAGGAAGGTAGTACACCTTACATAATAATGAATTCACGGTTCAGCTAACAAGCAAGCTAACCAAAGATATAACTTTTACCTACACACTCGATGCTATCGGCTGTAATAATATATTGGTATATATATATCGATTAACTCCATAAGAAGTTTGAAAAAAGTCATGCCAATATAAATCTTTAAACAAACATTTGGAACCCTGCTTTTATTTGATTTGGCAACTCAAACTCTTAGAAATGCTTCATCATTCATATAATATAGATCGATTATCTTATTCCTAGTGAATACAGTGGATCAAAACTATAAGGGAGCAACCATATAACTTCAAATGTGAAAAAGGGGGGGGGGGTATTTTTTTGTTGGCGTTAGAAATGCTAATAAACTAATTAATTTCTTTCAAAATTTAACATTAAAAGGTATAGGGAAATTTTGGATTCAAAATGTTTTTTTGTCCTCTAGAATATTTTTTAAGAAAAGAAAAAACATAAGTCAGATGGTCGGTCCCTAAATGAATTAATCTACCAATTATCAAACAAGACTTTTTTTTCAAATTGTGGTATTTCAAGACATGACAGTTTGCATATCCAATCACAAATATGATATATAGTGAGTGGGTGTCTTCAACTAGTCATAATATAAAAAAAAAGAAATGAAACACAATCTCATAAATTTTAAATGAACCCTGTAGAGTATAACCTCATCATAGATTACCAAGTTTGAAATTGTGTATGCCAGACGCGCGTGTCATCTACATAAGACTCACCAGTGACGCTCGAGTCAAATAAGTTATAAAGGCAAAATAAAGCACGAAAAGTGACGTGATGCTCTCTCACGAAATAATTCAAAATTTGGACACTTTTGTTGAACGTATCTATGTCATCGAACTTCAGAGAACGGTTAACATAGATACAGTTATTTCTGTCTCACATCTTGACTTACACATTTAGCAATTGACACGAAGGGTCGATTATAAACAAAAATTTCAGACAGAATTGATAATTTCAGTTCCCAATTGTGAACTTTCCAGTTCTATGAAGCAATATTCCAGCAGAGCTTGCATACGGAGTATTTATCTCCAAGTTGATACGATATTCCAGGACTTTTTCCTACCATGATTTCCTTGATAGAGAGTTACTGCCTACATGAAAAATAAGCCCAGAGTTCCAAGTTGTGAAGTTTATATCATCCTGCCCTTTGTATATTCTATGGACGCCATCACGAGTTGGTTGACCGTTATTGAATATCGGTTTAATTGATGATCGCGGATACTTTCCAAATGTCATGAATACAATGCCGCCCCCTTTTCCCGAATGTGACCTACCGACTTAGACTTATTAAAACATTTGTACTATCATGAGCAACACGACGGGTGCCATATGGGGAGACTATCTGCTTACCATTCAAGACCACACGAGATCACCCCCAGTATTTGTTGGGGTCGTGTACCCCAGTCTTTAGTTTTCTATGTTGGGTCTTGTATACAGTTGTTTTTCTGTTTGTCTTTTTGTCTTTTAGCCATGGCGTTGGCAGTTCACCAGCTGGTTATGATATTGAATAACCCTTTGATATCTCTCTCCTATCTTTTAAGATCATTGCTGACCCAAAATCCTGAAAGGTTTTGCGTAATACAGCCAAGGCATAAAATCTTTTGTATTTCGAAAATTTTAAGTTTTGTAGACAGTTTATTTATCATTATTACCACATCAATGATAATTCGTTAAATTTAATGCAAAAATATTTCTATTGATGACTATTGCCAAACAAGTGACACATATTCTGCTTTATAAGGATGAGATGTGCCTTTTCTACATCGAAAAATTGACACAAAACGTAAAACAAACAATGAAAATTACCTTTGATATTTAACCCTTCGAAATAGCTTTATCAGTATAGACATCTTAACTTAAATGAAATAAGCAAACGAAGTAAGAATTTATTAAAAAAAAATGTGTTGTGGTGAGTATTGTCTACCCATTGCTGTCCAGTCCGAGAAACAATCAAAGGACCATCTTTACAATGAATATTTATTGTGGTCAGTTTTGTTATCCCTGATGTGGACGGTCGGGAAGGCAATCACAATGACCATCGATACAATGGATATGATGACGGTTATCTCTGCAATGGATAATGTTGTGGCAGTCTTGCATTGAAGTACATGCTGAAATGATAAAAAAAACAACACTTGCACTAATCACTATAGACATTCAAGTAAAACATAATACAAAAATATTAATGAATAATATGAACTTCTACATATTTTCTTGAGTTAAAAATCCCTAATTTTCAAATCTGGTATACTTGGCAATACAGTTCTATTGAGTTATTAAAGGTCATGAGCTAGGCTACTTTTGAATTTGTGGATTCACATTTTTACCGGCTGTGATCTTTGGTAAGCGTCTCCTGATTGGAAACTGTAAATTTAAAACTGGTATATAATCAAAGTATGTTAAAATTAACTTACTTTCCCTTTAGATAAAATTAATTGCGTTTGGGATATTTCGGTTGTTTGGTTGCTGTCTCATTAAGTCATTGATGTTTACTCTACATGTTATTTAAAGCTGTTTTCTAAATACACAGTTATTATGTAATGACTCTGTAATCAATTGGTTACTTGGACAACTTACAATAAAGACAAACGTTACCCTTTTGGAGCACATGCGATCACCCCAAGTTTTTGGTGGGGTTCGTTTTGCTATTTTTTTATGTTGTGTCTTGGTAATATTATTTGTCTGTTTGTCATTTTCGTTTTTAGCAATGGTGTAGTCAATATAAAAAGAAGATGTGGTATGATTGCCAATGAGACAACTGTCCACAAAAGACCAAAATGACACAGAAATTAACTACAGGTCACCGTACGGCCTTCAACAAGGAGCAAAGCCCATACCGCATGATCAGTTTATTTTCGATCTATGAGTTTGAATGTCTCTCTGTTATCGTTCGCACCTCATTTATGCGCATATATCCGATAACTTTAGAAACACGTGCCTGTTCGTTTAAATAGTGACAATAAATAAAGTGAGGAAGCAGTAGACCGAATAATTTGAATGTTTTTCTATCAACATTTAAATTATTACTATTAAAATTGCAGTTTGAACTAGTTATTTGACTGTCTTCTTTATATTAACTCTCAGACGATCGATAAACATGTCAGGTGATTTATCAGTCGTTCGATAAATGTGTCATGTGATTTATCAGTCGTTCGATAAACATGTCATGTGATTTGTTTGTCGTTCATAGATATAGGAAGATGTGGTATGAGTGCCAATGAGACAACTCTCCATCGGAGTAACAATTTATAAAAGTAAACCATTATAGGCCAAGGTACGGCCTTCAACGCGGAGCCTTGGCTCACACCGAACAGCAAGCTATAAAGGACCCAACAATTACTAGTGTAAAACCATTCGATACACATATCATGTGATTTATTAGTCGTTCGATAAACATGTCATGTGATTTGTTTGTCGTTCATAGATAAAGGAAGATGTGGTATGAGTGCCAATGAGATAACTCTCCATCCAAGTAACAATTTATAAAAGTAAACCATTATAGGTCAAGGTATGGCCTTCAACGCGGAGCCTTGGCTCACACCGATCAGCAAGCTATAAAGGACCCAACAATTACTAGTGTAAAACCATTCGATACACATATCATGTGATTTAGCAGTCATTCGATAAACATGTCATGTGATTTGTCAGTCGTTCGAAAAACATGTCACGTGATATATAAGCCTTTCGAAAAACATGTCATGTGATTTATCAGTCGTTCGAAACATATGCCAGGTGATTTATCAGTCGTTTTAGAACCACGTCGTGTGATTTATCAGTCTTTCGATAAACATGTCATGTGATTTGCCATTCGTTCGATAAACATGTCACGTGATTTTTTAGATTTAAATGTATCAATACTTACTTGTCATACGCTCAGGATCACATGTACAGACACCATGATGACAAGCAACATGGGACACATTGGCAGCACACAGTTCAAGCTTACAGTCACTTGGATGTTGACAATTTTCAGCCCATACATAGACTGAAATAAGAAATTTGTATTGGGCCATAAATAATGATGAACAATTGAACACATCTATCTATTTAGGACAGATTAGTAATTGCAGTACTTTTCAATTTTGAAATCGTTTTGAATTCATAACTAAGGGAGGGCAATGCACTTATACCTGGAGAGTTGGGAAGGAAAGACGGTGTTGCTGTAATATACCTTTTCTTTCGATCACAATAAGGATAAATGAATCAATGCCAGGTCATGTCATTTCTGCGTAACTTGTGATTTTAGAGCAAAATAAAGTAAAAATGAAATGACCAGTCATTGACATTTGTGATGAATGGCTCGATAAGTTTTCTCAAAAAACATAATTTAATATCGCGATGTCACGCCGAAAAGTCATGATAAACTTTTCTAACAAACAAGCAATAATGAATCAGAATTGACATACTATGTTGTTAACATGAGATGCACTTACTGAAAACTAACTTATCGTTACGAGATAGTCATTTTGACTGATATCATAAAGTTTCATGAATAGTTCAGATAACATGGATAATATCTCGATATTTTCGTGAAAAAAGTATGTACTCTTACAATCTAATTAAAATTAAATCCTTTAATTGCTCCTGTTCTGATATGTCGCGCGACATATCAGAACAGGAGCAATTAAAGGATTTAATTTTAATTAGATTGGGTACTCTTAGGAATCTTTTATTTGTCATTTGTCTAAAGTTACATCATTATACTTATTTTAAGACCACACATCAAGCTTTGCTATTGTGAATAAATGTAAAATTAGAAAAATTGCACTGGTGTGACAAAGATTCAAGAAAAATTTGCCCTACCTTTTTGATTGAATTGACTCCTAAATTTGATCAGCTAATAAAACATGTTATTCATAAACCTGTAATTCAAGGCAAGATATGCAACTATTTTAGTCTTGAGATTTTAGTCCGAAACAACAGAGCATTTAAGGCAAAGGAAAAGTATTTGAGCGATATTTCTAGATTTTGATAAGTTTTCATATTCATTTAAAACTCGCAATCGTTATAATGCCTTTGATTATCGGATAGGGATTACTGAAGCATTCGTCATTCAAAAGAAGAAGCGAACAATGTGTTTGTTTTTTACTTTCAATTGCATTTCTAGAATATCCATCCACACAATTTAGATTTAATATACATGTAGTATGTAATTCCAATGAATACTTCCGCTTTAATGATATGAAATATTAGGGGTCACAATTTTTTTTTTTAGAAATTAGTTAGACCCGAAATGTTACCTGGAAAAGGACTAAAAAGACAAAATAATTGGAACTTCGTGAAGGCGTCACTCGGCTAAATAAATATTCCGTGTTTTTTTATGCATCAATACTTAAATAATTTAATTTAACTATAAAACGAAATCGATGACTCCCTAATAATAATAGGTGTCATACCACCAATTACTCCCTCAAATTTAGAACGTGAAAGTAGGCCTACTCGGACAAAAAATAGTGCATTTGATGTTATTGTTCACCTAAACTAACCAACAAATTTGCAGAAATGAAACTTTTGTTGAAAGAGAAATATATTAAGACCATTTTGAGCCAAAATTTACCTGTCTATGAGTTTGCATTAAAAATTAAGGATTAATGCACTCCATAGTATACTAATTTAAGATTTCCAGAAAACCAAGGGTTATTTTTAGTGGTACCTCCTTTCGGAAGCTCTCTTCTTTCTTATATGATTTTTAATGTATATTGAAAATTGGCATGCAGAAAGGTGACACCTGTACTATTCAGGATATACCTAGTTTCTATGAAGTTAAACTTAAGGTAAAATATTTAGAAAGCTGTGAAAATTGCAAAATTTGGTTGAACAGATAGGGACTTTTAATTGGTGGTATGACACCTTTAATATATGGTTCAAACTGACACAGAAAAAGCAATGTTTTTTTTTATACAGAACTTTCGCCGCTTTACCATGTATTATATACACGTAAGGACCTTTTTTTCACAAATTATGAATCGACTGTATTCATAAATGCTACATTTATAATTTGTAAAAAAACAAATATCGACCAACTAACGTAAGGAAAATAATTTACAATACCTATAGCAACCAAGGCGATGGAAACAGAAACTAACAGCTTCATTTTACTTATTTAACAAAGTATGAATACTATATTATGGGACACTCTTGATTATTTATATCTAAATCTTATCTGTAATTACTGAGAGAATTCACATATCCCACTTAAGCATGACCTTAATATCTAAGATTACATCAATGTTCATGATGTCAGTTTACACGATGATCATTTCCACTGATAACATACTGCAGATATATTATTATTCGTTGGATACCAATTTTCGTGGATTTCGAGGGTACATGGGAACCACAAATTTAAAAGTTCGGGTAAATGTGAAGGATACCAAATTGACAATGAGAGACGTCAAAAAAAACGAAAAACAGAGAAAACCATTGTCAGAAAAAAATGACTGAAAAGCAGCATCAATTAACAACACAAAGCATTTTATACTGAAATTTTTTTTAGAGAAACACGAGCAACATTCTAAACAGAAGTTGATCTGTGTTCTCTGGAAGGATGTGCCTTTCCTTACTTTTTTTCTTCTGCTGTGTGAAAGTAGTTTATATCATTGCATTTCCCTTCCGTCTTCCTACGAATAATATATCAGCGCCGTATTTTGCAATCTGCCTAATTGTATTTTTCAAATTTAGAATCAAGGCTTAAATTTGAAATAATAAAAATCTTGTCACAGCCTTATCATCTTTAATCACATGTTTTATACAGGTGCCACATGTAGAGCAGGATCTGTTTACCCGTCTGGAGCACCTGTGATAATCCCCAATTTTTGATTGGATTCGTGTTGCTTATTTTTTGGTTTTCTATGTTTTTTTGTACTGTTGTTTGTCTGTTTTCCCTTTAAAACCATGGTGTTGTTAATAGATATAGGAAGATGTGGTATGAGTGCCAAACTCTCCATAAAAATAACAATTTATAAAAGTAAACAATTATAGGTCAAGGTACGGTCTTCAACACGGAGCCTTGGCTCACACCGAGCAGCAAGCTATAAAGGGCCCCAAAAATTAGTAATGTAAAACCATTCAAACGGGAAAACCAACGGTCTAATCTATATAAAAACGAGAAACGAGAAACACGTATGAACTACATAAACAAACGACAACTACTGTACATCAGATTCCTGACTTAGGACAGGTGCAAACATTTGAAGCAGGATTAAACGTTTTAATGGTACCAAACCTTCTCCCTTTTCTGAAACAATAGTATAACATCACAACATAGAAAAACACACTATGAAATATCAATTGGAAGGCTTAACTCAATCAAAAAACGCAAATTAACAAACAATGAACGAATAAATTTGATCTTCAATATCTGAATGCAAATTCATGGTTAATAAAATTCATAAGGGATAAATAATTAAGGTCAAAAGTAAATAAACAGGTTTAAACAAAGTTAAAGTAAGATACCACTGTGAAATATGTTTATTTTTGATCGATTAGTTTGGATGTCCCTTTAGTATCCTTCGCCTCTCTTTGATTGTTTTATGCAAAAGATAATCAAATGAATCCAACTAGCCTTTACAAGTTAATTATCTGTTTTTATCCCCCCTAGGTTCACGTAGCTCTAGTTAAGTGAATATAGAATACTTCTATATTTATAGCATACTTTCGGAGAAATTACAATACTTTTGAAATAATCAGGAGGTGTATTTTGATCTTAAATGCCCTTTCCAGGGTTGCGATTTACGTAAGGGTTTACGACAGGACAAAACGAACTCACAACAAAAAAGAGACCGAAGATTCCAAAGGGACAATAGAAATTCATAAGTCGAAGAGAAATCGACAAAACCATCACAAAAAAAGAAACGACAAAAAGATAAACAATTACAAGGCCGTAGCTACCCTTGGGCAAGTGAGGCAATTGCCTCACTAAAATTTCGACACTGATTTTTTTTAATACATATATATAAATATAATAGTCATTTGTTGTTTGAGTATTGCATATAGCTTCATTAGTACAATCCAAAAAAAGATAAGTAGACTGACAAATGAAGTACTGGTCTTCGGAAGGGGCAGTCCTGTCTGCGTATTCATTTCTCCGTTTCACCAACTTTTGACAAATGAAGTACTGGGCATCGCAAGGGGGCAGTCTTGTCTGTGTATTCATTTCACGAACTTTAACCTTCTCTTTACAGATAAATAAAATATAAATAATATGAATCCTCCATGGATTAGTTTATATCCATGTTTCTTTAACCTTAAAAATTGAAAGAATATCCCATATTCCATATTCCAATTTGATATTATTGAGGATCGAATGGTAGAACCTTTAACACAGGATTTTGTCTTTACTTATTCGGGACTACGGAATTTCGTTTCTTTATATTCGGGGTTTCGGAACACCCCCAACCCCTAACCCCTAAATTTATAGATTCTAGAACTAAAATACCACCAACTATTTCCAGAAATAATCGGAAATTACGGACCTACATGTAAACGTCAAAAACTCCAGTCCAATTTCCCCTGTACCCATACCAGATATACTTACTCTATAGATAGAATCATATACCTGTATCTTATCTCATTCTATCCCTAGTTTGTTTACTCTTCGTCAGCATAAAAGCGAGTTTAATATTTTGAAACTGCGATTGTATGATGGTGCTTACAGGAAAGCTTAATTCCCTTTTGCAAACAAAACTGTTACTACCGATGCTGCTACCGAATTGCTGATGGAGAAGGAATTGGAAGAAGACATTGATCATTGTGTTGATGATAATTTGCTATCTTTAGAAACACAGACTGCCCTGAAACGACTGAAAATTTGGAAAAGAGCATGCATGAGTGGCGAGATATTGTGCGGTCTTGTCATGCTCCATGTTCATCGCGATAAGGATATCAGCAGACCAAATTATGATCGGAATTGATTTGACTGAACCAGCAATAGAAAAATTTGGCAAATTCTACTGAATCGATGTTTATTCTATGTTCTGACAGCAGACTCAAATCAGTGATATTTGGATGATTATCTTACATGTAAATTTAAATAAAGTTGTTAAAAATTTGGTGTTAGTAAAAGTCTTAAAATATGAAAAAATTATATAAAAACATATTTCAAATTCAAAACATTATCAAACTCTCTAAAAATGCCTAGAAAGCAGGATTTTGCACCATTCATTTCATACCCTTCAAATAAAATTTCGCCTCGCTTCGCCTCGCTTCGCTCGGCTAAATTATGTTGCCTCACTAAAATAAGATGCCTAGCTATGACCTTGTGTTAATAGTCTACAATACAGTACATAGAGCTAAAAATAGACGGGACAATATTTAAAAACGGGTATGATCCTATAGGATATCCGGAAAAAAGTTCATCAAGCAGTAATGCGTTCCATTGAATGCGAAACAGTAATAATATCAGCAAAGTTAAACAGTTTGAAATACATATTTGTATATTTCATGAAATGATTATGCACACAGGTTTTATAACAAAAGATCAGGAGAAAAAAAAATGACGAATGAGTCTTCTGGACAACAGTTAAGCCTTTTTTCAGTTAAGCTTTTTAATGCACATCAGTTTTGTGTTTAATTTGTCTTCGAAGTGTCTGATTCTAGCACTGCTGGTGATTATTGTATAGACAAAACGCACGTATGTCATACACAATAACAAACTTGGTATATTAGGTGACTTTTATTCATAACTAGACCGAGATTTACATTGATACAAGAGCCATGATTATAGGGCAATCTAGTATACGGAAAATGAAGGGTTATCATTCAAACTCCTTGTACCGGGAACAGTCCCTGTAAAAAAAGTGGCCCGATTGTCGTCATTTTTCACACATGCATTTGTTAAGCAATACGATGAAGCTATCACTACTACTACTACTACTACTACTACTACTACTACTACTACAATGTACTACCACTACACTACAATGTACTCAATGTACTACCAATTGAGTAAAATAAAAACAAAAAGCATGACTATAAATTCAACCAAGGAACATACATAACATGTACAATTTTTTAATATTTCTTTTTCTGTTCATGGTTACAATATACTAGTGATATTAATTTGCAAAATTAATTTCATACCTTAAACAATATTCTAAGGTCAAGAGGTTAATGTGTATTTAGTCGTTATTGTCTTCAGTTACATACTAAATGCTATTGATTGATCATACACCCTATGATGAAGATATCAGTTGTTGTATCTGTATACTCTCCTTGTACATAATTATTTATGAGTCCGGAAACTCTTTTCCATTAATCACTTTCATAAATCTAAATTTCTTCAATTTCACCAGAGAATGTTGGACATTCCGCGAAAGTAATTGTTGCTGTTCTATTCTATTTCAGTGCTGAATTTAAAGATGTCACAGCCGATGGTATACTTATATATTCTTTTCCTGGAATCAAAAACCTTTCTTTGGATCCTGAAAATCTGTCGCATTCGATTTGTATACCCGGTGGACATTCTTTTTCTAAATCAATTCCGAAGGCAAGAACAGACGGAAGTACTATAGACATTCTCGCTAAGCTAGACGAGGTTCAGTAAATGTATAACAGTCTAACGGCTAATGAATATAGTTTAAACTTGAAATAACAGTTTTATATAGCAAACATGTTAATTAAGTGATGTTTTTTTTCTTTTGTTGCGTTTCCTTATTTGGTCTATAGCACCATCACTGACATTTGACTAACTTTCATATCTTCGCGACTTAATCAAAAATAGATTTGAAAGTTGAACGATGTGATAATAACAATAAGTTTATGTCGTTCTTTTTACAGTAAGTTTTTATTTACCGCAATTGCATTTGTTCTCTGGAGCAGGGTCTTTTGATCAATTACGGACATTAGTATCTTCTGCTTTCTTACCTTGTGGACGGGTGCTACAGTTAAACTTAATTACGTTGTTTTGCTATTGTAATAATTAGAAGAAAAAAAAAAAAAAAAATCCACTTTATAAATTTCATCCGTTCAAACCGCTTTTCTGGATTTACCGTCATCACGAACGCTCAATGCCAAATGTTTGAAAGTCAAGGATGTACATGACTTGAAACAGTTGAAGAGTTATATGAACAAGAAGGACATAACAATAATAGTCGAATCCATCTAAGGAGACCCAATAAAAGCATAACTGAAATTCAAGAGCCCTGAAAACCAAACAATATTATATATTACATTGTAGACGAAAAAAGAAACGATACCCAGATTTAATCAAACATATTTATTTAAGTTTTTAACAATGTAGTTTAGTTATGTATTTTATAATAATAACATTAAAGCATACACACTTAACAAACAGATGACAATTGATTTGCCTAAATGCACAGACTGTTTGAAGATGTCATTGTCGAAACCAACAGATGAAAAGTTAATAAAGTGTTTGACCATCTCCTTCGTTAATAACAGCACTTAATCTCCGAAGTAATAATCCAATTAAGGGTTGGATAAAGGCTGGTGGAATGTTATTCAACTCTTCAAACAATACGACTTGTAACTGGTTGACTGACTGTGGCGGCTGATGACGTCTACTAATACCCTTTTCAAGTGCATCTCATAAATGTTCAATGGGTGATAGATCTGGCGATAGAGCGGGTCATGGACGAATGCCAATGATATTCTGATCAAGATATTTTGTGCATACACGTGCCACGTGACAACTAGTACTGTCCTGTTGAAAAATATTCCAATGTCCATGCCTTGCAATGAATGATTGGACAATTAAAGAGAGAATTTCGTTATGAAAATGCACTCCAGTTAGACTTTTGTTAATAAACTTCGAGTCAGTGCATCCATAATGCGTTATTCCTGCTTAAATCATCACATTACGTCAATCAAAGCAATCACTTTCATTCACAAGCTAGTGCGGCTGCATAGCATAATGTTCAAATTAGTGTCGGTAAACTCTCATTCCGCTATCACTTCTACTCTAATGAAATCGTGACTTGTCACTTAAGATGACAGTTTGCCACCTAACACGGTTCATGTATAAACGTGCGTTTGCCCAACTTAGGCGTGCAGTCCGATGGCGTGGTTTAAGGTTGGCTTCTACTTCATGTCGTCGTGAACGTAAACCATCCTATCTTATCCTGTAACGAACAGTTCGGGCGGATATTCTTGGGTTACCCCCCACCCCACCCCATCCCACCAGGCTGGTGTTTGTCTTGTCGTTATTGTAGCAGGCAAAACCCGATCCTTGAGATGGGTGAATCTTATTCGACGATCTTGAAGTCACGTCGTTTCTCTTGAACGTCCACTACGTGGTCTCTCATTTGAGGAACCAGTCTCTCTTAAACGTTTCATTAGTCGTGGTTTTGTCAATTTGGTTACCCTAGTATGATGATATCTGCTTGCACCAAACCCTCTGTTATGTCGAGTTGAATTTGGCATAGACGAGGCATATAAGACCGTTTTTTTTTAACTGGATATTTAAGTACCCTTATTAAATGAAAACCCGTGTTCGGACCACATAAATGCGGTTTCGCTCTAAATTTAAGTGATGTTTAGTCCAGGTAGAACAAAAAAAAAGACAGTCATAAACAGACGTATGACTACTTTTGAACACACAGCTAGAGGCAATAAATACATTTTGGGTTGTAAAACGTTTTATGCCAAAAAAGTCGGGTATCGTTTATTTTTTTGCCAAGTTTAATATATGAAATGAAACAGAATATTTAAGTTGTTCATAGCGAATTGCATTCTTATATTGTTTTCTACATGCACATGTCCATAATGATGTTTTATTCAGTCATCTCGCTTAAAGTTTTAAGTAAAGAATGGGTAAAGCGTGTGAATTGCAATATGACTTTTGCGCTTTTAATAAATATTTAATAACTTGCAAGCTATCATCGTATTAAATATACCGTTTCTTAATAGATTCAATAGGAACTAGTTTTTACTGGGACAAGAGGAGACAACTATTTAGGAACTGCAATTCGCATCTGACATGTGTTAATCAATGAAATAAGGTTAATGGTTAGAGTCAATCATTCGAAAACATGCCTAATCCAGCCACATACTTTATGTCCCTGTCCCAAGTATGAAAACATGCCTAATCCAGCCACATACTTTATGTCCCTGTCCCAAGTATGAAAACATGCCTAATCCAGCCACATACTATATGTCCCTGTCCCAAGTATGAAAACATGCCTAATCCAGCCACATACTATATGTCCCTGTCCCAAGTATAAAACATGCCTAATCCAGCCACATACTATAGGTCCCTGTCCCAAGTATGAAAACATGCCTAATCCAGCCACATACTATATGTCCCTGTCCCAAGTATGAAAACATGCCTAATTCTGCCACATACTACATGTATATGTCCCTGTCCAAGGTATGAAAACATGCCTAATCCAGCCACATACTATATGTCCCTGTCCCAAGTATGAAAACATGCCTAATCCAGCCACATACTATATGTCCCTGTCCCAAGTATGAAAACATGCCTAATCCAGCCACATACTATATGTCCCTGTCCCAAGTATGAAAATATGCCTAATCCAGCCACATACTATATGTCCCTGTCCCAAGTATGAAAACATGCCTAATCCAGTCACATACTATATGTCCCTGTCCCAAGTATGAAAACATGCCTAATCCAGCCACATACTATATGTCCCTGTCCCAAGTATAAAAACATGTCTTATCCAGCCACATACTATATGTCCCTGTCCCAAGTATGAAACATGCCTAATCCAGCCACATACTATATGTCCCTGTCCCAAGTATGAAAACATGCCTAATCCAGCCCCATACTATATGTCCCTGTCCCAAGTATAAAACATGCCTAATCCAGCCACATACTATATGTCCCTGTCCAAAGTATAAAACATGCCTAATCCAGCCACATACTATATGTTCCTGTCCCAAGTATAAAACATGTCTAATTCAGCCACATACTATATGTCCCTGTCTCAAGTATAAAATTCGACTCTGACATGTGTTAATCAATGAAATAAGGTTAATGGTTAGAGTCAATCATTCGAAAACATGCCTAATCCAGCCACATACTTTATGTCCCTGTCCCAAGTATGAAAACATGCCTAATCCAGCCACATACTATATGTCCCTGTCCCAAGTATGAAAACATGCCTAATCCAGCCACATACATGTACTATATGTCCCTGTCCCAAGTATGAAACATGTCTAATCCAGCCACATACTATATGTTCCTGTCCCTTTTTCAGTTTTATTTGTAAACTTCTAAGGCATTAAAAATCAATATTATGTCGATCAGTGAAAAAAAACAACACCAAAACCAATTTTATTTTGGACAGAGATTCCGCTTTACATATACTTGTTTAGTGGTGAATTTAGGCCAATTTACGAACTGCATTTTTGCACATAAAAATATATATGAACTTGTTAGCTATGCCCGTGTTTGAAGTGACGATATAGATTTTAGTCAACGTAAACTATTTATTACTGATTATTTATTAAATTATTAAGTCAGGAATTTCGTTACCACACATTACTTAAAACCTTTATTAAATTATTTTATAGATACAAAGACTTTTTTTTTAAGTCAGACTGCAGAAAACTTATTACCAACGGGATGTCACGTCCTAATTATAAGATGCTATTTTTAGAGCAACCACTGTTACAATTGAAATAGACTTGTATCATCTGCTAAGTTATTTCATGGAAGACAAAACGAATTGAGGGACAACTATTAGTAAGGGAGTATTACCAAAATTATTTGTCTCGGTTCAATGCCGGAATTTGCACAATAATGAATAGCAAAAGTAAATTGCCCTGGCTGAAAGTTAATACAACGGCTGGTGCATGCAAATCAAAATATAATTACCATTTTTGTGACACGTCGTTATTTGTGGAAGTTCTCATCGTCAAAGCTTTTGCATTCATAGTTATTTATTGTTCACAAGTGGGTTCGTGTTTATATAAATTTTGTGTTGATCTTTAGTTGACCATAGCATGTTTTGGTTTTTCTAGTTCAGTGCTTTTGGTTTCAATGCTCTCAAACGTTTTATTAGACTGGTTCTCTCTCCTTTATCTGTTTGGCTCTGACAGCTTGACAACAAAGGTATCTGAGATACCCGTATGTTGCAAGGGAAAGGACCAGCCTAACGTTTTATTTGTTTGGCTGTCCAAATATTTAATTAAGAGTGGTCCGAATGAATCAGATGTTGTGCGCAAGGCAATTATATCCAATGAATAAAACTATGTGTGATATATACGTCAATGAGATTTCAAACCAAAAGAAACAATTAATTAAAAGACAAATAGAGGTCTGCATACAGTCGTCAAAAATATACAAATGTCTGAACAAAAATATTAAGCTCTAAGTCGCCCTGAGTCTAATATATTGTGATTAAATTTAACAA
>NW_027468066.1:0-63484 GCF_965363235.1 Mytilus galloprovincialis
TATGTTATTCTGATTGGCTAACTGCACATCACGTGTTATTCCGTAAGAAGTTGCATTACTCAATAAAACTTATCATTCATGATAACACGAGGTCCCATAATAATTACATTAGATGTATGTTTCATTATGATACTTTATTCTGATTGGTTAACTGCACATCACATGTTATTCCGTAAGCAATTGCATTGCTCAATAAAACTTTTCATTCATGATAACAAGTGGTCCCACAATAAAGTGCACAGGTGAATTAAATAAAAAAATAATAAAATTCGTGTTTTCATGATCATTGCTAAAAAATGTAATTATAAGTATCGAATGCTTTTTTTTTTGTAACTTCATAGGGTTGTTTACAAGTTTTTGAAATTTTTGAAATACTAAGGCTTTTCTACGTCAGGCATAGATTACCTTAGCTATAGTTGGCAAAACTTTTAGGAATTTTGGTTCTCTATGCTCTTCAACTTCGTACTTTATTTGGCCTTTTTAACTTTTTTGGATTCGAGCGTTACTTTTGTAGACGAAACGCGCGTCTGGCGTATATACTAAATTTAGTCCTGCTATCTATGGTGAGTTTATTTACAACCACTGGGTCGATGCCATTGCTGGAGGAGATTTATTTCCCCGAGGGTATCACAAGCCCAGTAGTCAGCACTTTTTGTGCTGACATGAATTGTCATTGATAAGGTTATATTCATAGATTTACTGTTTACAATTTTTTGAATTTTTTGAAATACTAAGGCTTTTCTACTACAGGCATAGATTACCTAAGCTGTATTTGGCAAAACTTTTAGGAATTTTCGTTCTCTATTCTCTTCAACGTCGTACTTTATTTTGGCCTTTTTAACTTTTTTGGATTCGAGCGTCACTTGTGAGTCTTTTGTAGACGAAACGCGCGTCTGGCGTATATACTAAATTTAGTCCTGGTATCTATGGTGAGTTTATTTACAACCACTGGGTCGATGCCACTGCTGGTGGAGATTTATTTCCCGAGGGTATCACAAGCCATGGCCAGTAGTCAGCACTTTTCAAGTTGTGCTGACATGAATTGTCATTGATAAGGTTATATTTATAAATTTAATGTTTACAAATTTTTGAATTTTTTGAAATACTAAGGCTTTTCTACCTCAGGCATAGATAACCTTAGCTGTATTTGGCAAAACTTTTAGGAATTTTGGTTCTCTATGCTCTTCAACTTCGTACTTTATTTGGCCTTTTTAATTTTTTTGGATTCGAGCGTCACTGATGAGTCTTTTGTAGACGAAACGCGCGTCTGGCGTATATACTAAATTTAGTCCTGGTATCTATGATAAGTTTATTTGCATATTTAAAATGATTGTATAATACGTCCGTGATAAAAAATTAAATTTTATTTATTATGATGACATCATCATAAAAAATACTTCAACAATATACTTATCCTAAGGAATAATATCCTGATGAGTAAAATGTCTGTTTTATAAATTCCAGGAAAAGAACTCTGTCTTTTTCATTATACAGTATATAGGCAATTTACATAACTATCTATCTTAAAACACAGACGTTATATTACTGTGTTTGCAAAAATCTTCTATGAAATCAAAAGTACAGTGAATAGTGTGGTTTGTATCAGATGTTGATATGTAACATAAAGTCATTATTATGAACACTATGTGTCTCCGTATCCCTTAACATTCTTCAAAATACACATAACAACTCAGAGTGTGAAAAATGAATAGTTAACGAAGATACAAATAACTCAGTAGGAAAGATGCATCATACTTTATTGAGAAAAAAACTTTCATAAAGAACATTTTCTCTGACATTGACCATCAGGATGCTAGATTTTTTTATGGGCAAAGTATTTGTTAAGTCTGGAGGGCATGTTTTTCAAAAGACTGTAGGAATTCGTATGGAAACCAGTTGTGCTCCTCTTTCTGACGAATTTTTCCATAAATCGTATTAGATAGAATTCATAAAACTTCACATTTAATTATTTTAGAGAGGATAGCATGATATGCTTTCCCTTTCTCAGTTTTTTTCTAATATTTAATACAATTATTATCATTATTATAAATATACTTTTATCATTTGTGTATCATTTAAAATGTAAAAGATCATATTCTGG
Organism: Mytilus galloprovincialis; assembly: GCF_965363235.1. Taxonomy (NCBI): domain Eukaryota; kingdom Metazoa; phylum Mollusca; class Bivalvia; order Mytilida; family Mytilidae; genus Mytilus; species Mytilus galloprovincialis. The sequence continues at coordinate 2,102 of NW_027468066.1, forward strand.
AAAGGAAAGGATATAATTGATTGAGTTGATCACAAGTAAATGTCTGTCGCTAAAATTTGTGTGATTTTGAGCTAGAGTCAGATTATTCAGTATATCCATCTTCAAATGTATTCAGAAAAAAAGTAAAATTGGCACCTGACCATTTTGAGTATTGATATATTCCATCACAGTACATGTACATGTATGTGTCATGCGATGTGGTCGTTACATTAATATTATGTTTTAAATTACATAAATGTCATAGTGAACAGTTGGTGCTGTTTGCCTTGTCTGACTTGTACCTATTCTACAATGATGTCCCTTATCATCTCTGTTTTCCTGTTGGCGCATGGTTTAGTCAGCGTCAATGGCGCATGGAATGCCACAGCGGATTGTGATGACGGTAACGGGTTTTTTTTTTGCATCTATTTTCTCGATTCGAAAAGCTTGGCGCATTTAACTTATTTTTGAATAAAAGTTTCCATGGTGGGGAACATAGTCAACAATTAATTGATAGAATTTCTCATTATAATCTGTGACCTTTTTTATGGGATGGGATAGACTACGGGTTAGATAAATGAACACGGTTTAAATCGAAGTTTCTTGAACACAAACTTGTTTCTATATAAAGATCTCTAAAGGGATAGAAAAAATGGTTTGTTTCGATTTTGTTATATAGGATTTTAATTGTATAAATTTAAACGCACAGCTTTTTTTCTTAGAATGGCAGTTAGTTTTCCGAGCACAGCAAGGAAATGGACAGGGTGTATATAACGAATGGCGGCGGAGCTCTCCAAGCACCTGTGTGGTCTCATCAGGATGTCTTCCCGAAAATGTCGACCTCGCAATGATGAAAATACCAACCAATAAACATCTCAGAAGCCCTATAATAGGCAAATGGTCATCTTCAAATATAAAACAGGTATTGTATCATAATATAGTATCAATCGTTTTGAACTGGCTGCATAGGTGAATCTGATTCAGTGAAATTTCTTCTGACGGAATTTGGGATCTTTCTGTTTGAGTTATCAATTAAGTGCCTGCAGTGCTCTGAAAGTTTGAAATACTAAAATTATGACGTAACCGAAAGATACTTACATCGACTTTGTGTACTTTAAGCTGGAAACAGTATAACAAATTGAGAAAAGAAATAGGGAATGTGTCAAAGCGACAACAACCCGACCATAGAACAGACAGCAGCCAAAGGCCACCAATGGGTCTTCAATGTAGCGAGAAAATCCCGAACCCGGAGGCGTCCTTCAGCTGGCGTATGTCAATATATATGTTCCTGCTTACAGTGATCAACCCGACCTTTGCCATACATTTGTATATCTAATAACTCTTCCGGAGTATCCGGTTTTTGTGGGGGTTCATGTTGTTCAGTCTTTTGTGTTTTTTTTCTTCTAAATTCTGTTTTCCATGCAGGATGAAGCTTTTCTATTCATATTTTGCCATAGTGTTGTCCATTTTTCTTTAATTATGATTTTTTTCAATTAATTCTTTAACATATTCTGTTCACCTTTTTTGGAATCGTCCGATACTTTTTACATACGTGCACAATTTCAGAATCCATATCATTAGTCTGTATGGTATATTTTATTTTTTCAAAAGTACAACTGAATGACTTATTTTCTGTTTAGGAGTGTGGCATACTTTGAAATAAAATTTGGAGAAGAATTTTTTATCACAATTAACTTGATTCCATACATTGCAGGTAAAACTGGAACTCTTTGACAATGGTAAATCAGTGATGTATATGATCTTTGATGGAAAGAACACAAACTACATGAGCTGGTTTTCTTACTCAAAATTTCTAGAGAGTAACTATGATGATCTATACACTGATGGCTGTTTCTACAAGTTCCAGTTCAGCAAGTACGTTCAAAGGACCTTTAACTTACTTATAGGCATCGTCCGAATCGCTTTTCTTCCTACCAGGATCTCCAATTAATAGCCAAACACAGGCACTTGTCTGTAACCAAATCCAACTATATATCATACAGAATTACTTTGCAAGCTTGACGTTTGGATTTATTATAAAGGCCATAGATTTGTCAAATGGTTTAGGGAAAATTAAGGTTTCTCAGATATTTTTGTTAATCGAGGAAAAGAGTACTTTATCGCTTTGTTAGTGATCTTTCCGTATAGATTATATATGGTTCATATTTCAACTTTATTCGTTTCTTATGGTATTTAATTGTGCTAGTCTTATTTAATTTTCCAGACTATATAGTTATGTAGTCAAATTCGTTAAACCGTTAGTGTGAGCAACTTAATTTCGACCCTTACCTTTAAGTTTTAGTACAAAACGTTTTTGTGATCCTATATTTTAATGAGAGTATATAAGCATCAATGTCTTGACTTTTACAGTTGGTACCAATACTCCTTCATCACCCAACAAGACGGTCACGCGTGTGACACCTCGGCACGTGGTTGGTTCTCAGTCACGGATGCACTCTACAGTAGGAGTTCCTATAGCTACGCAAGCACCTGTTCTCAAATGAGATTAGGCAGTTATCCAATCTTCTTGTATGCTAAGAACAACCACAAAACAAGGTGGTATAAAAAACGTAAGTTTTCAATATATATTATGAAACATCCATAAATGTATAAACCATTACATATCTGTATGGTGCAATACTATAGGTTCAGTAAAAGAGGAATACCACGAAGTTCCTTAGCGGTAGGACACATACATTAATGTAATACATTCAAATAAAACAAAAACCCTAAAAGCTGACATGTTTGGGTTAACATATTGTAAGATATGATATAAATGGTGTCTCTACAATGCAACAACTTTTACAATTTGTCACGGGTAAAATTAAATGGTCGGAATAAATCATGATGTTTTCTTGTTTAAATTTTACTTGAAGTATTTGTTAGTATACATGATATTTTTATCAAACGCACCTTCCTTTAAAATGAAAAAAGAGTAAATTTTGATTATTTTTTGCTAAATATGGGAATCAAATAGAGATCGATTCTTATGAATAATAATTACCAAAGCGAAACACATCAGTCTGCAGTCAGGTATATACATAAATGTCAACTTTACCGGTATACCACCTATCATTTTTACTGTCCGCAGAGTATGGTCAAGCTGATATCCATTGGCGGATCCAGTATGGGTCCGGTGGTTGGATCCCCCTTTTTTGCCGATCAATGCAATTTAATGGGGACATATAGTTGGAAACCCAACCCCCCTTTTTTTGTCCTGGGTTGGGACCCCCCTTTTTTGTCCTGGGTTGGGACCCCCCTTTTTAAATGAATGGATCCGCCCTTGATATTACCTATTATTTTTACTTTCAGAGTATGGTCAAGCTGATGTCCTCGCCGTTTATGTCAAGAGAGCTTAATCCAGACCAGATTCAAACCAATTGATTTAATAAACCTTACTGCATTCTGTTTCATTTATTTCACATTTTTATAAGGCGTACGCATTTTTTTTTCAAGGATTTGTTAGTTTTAATGTATAAATATAGATAAAAAGATGTTGTATTAGAGCCAATGAGACGGCCTTCGAAACTTAGCCTTAATTGATTCACATCAAACAGTAAGCTATAAAGGGACCAGAAATGACTTATAGTGTGTAAAACAATTAAAACAGAAAAACCAACGGTCTAATCTATATACAAAATAAAAATGAGAAACAATTATGAACCATACCAACAAACTGCGTGTTTCTAACAAAGGATAGGCTTGCTACATGTCCCTTCTTAATTATGTTTTTTTCTTTTTTTTTTTTCAATTTTGCCCCTTTAATAATTTTACTGCTATAACTAGGAGATTACAATTATACTGACATCTGCAGGAGGACAAGGGCAATCAATAGGCTGGCACTTATCAGTAAACATATAAATTAGTAAGAGTGAAATAATAGAAAGGGAATTGTAGCAAGTCTAAACAAAGAACAGATGCATACACATTTGAATACGAGCGATACGATCGCGACCCCTGTAAAACAAATGTGTAAAAATGATTGGTTTGATCAACTCTCAATCGATCATAATGATTGAACTCGATTAATAGATCATGACAATTACAAAACAGTTGAAACTGTGAGTTGATTAAGTTCGTCACTCTTAATCAATCGTAACAATTGAACCCAATCGATACGATTGTGACCTCTGGTATACAATTAACGTAATCGATCGTTACCCTTGCAAATGTTGCTGATTGAGTTGTTAAACTTTAAATCGATCGTATCGATTGAATACGATCACTGATAAAAGTGACCCTTGAAATAAAAAAGAAAGAGTTGACTGAGTTCGATCGTAACGATTGAACACGATTAATATGATCGTGACCCTTGGAATACAAAAGATATTGATTGAATTGATTGACTACTAATCGATAATAACGATTAAATATGATCGATACGATCATGACTCCTGAAAAGGAAATGATACTGCAACTCTTAATCGATCGTAACAATTGCTAGTAGCAACAGATACAGTTAAGTCGGCCTCATATCTTGACTTACATCTAGAAATTGACAATGAGGGTCGGTTGAAAACAAAACTTTACGACAAAAGAGATGATTTCAGCTTTCCAATTGTGAACTTTCCATTTCTAAGTAGCAACATTCCAGCAGCACCTGCATACGGGGTATATATCTACCAATTGGTACGATATTCCCGTGCTTGCATTTCCTATCATGATTTTCTTGATAGAGGGTTGCTGCTCACAAGGTAGCTATTAAACCAAGAGTTCCAAATCGTGAAGTTGAACTCATCCCTTCGTAAATTTTACGGACGCCATCACGAGTTGGTTGACCGTTATGGAATAACCGTTTCACAAATGATTTCAGATATGTTCCTTACGTCGTAACTACAATCACCTTCCCTTTCATGAATGTGACCTACCGAATTAAACTATTTACCGGATTTATTATCACATAAGCAACACGACGGGTGCCACATGTGGATCAGGATCTGCTTACCCTTCCGGAGCACCTGAGATCACCCCTAGTTTTTGGTGGGGTTCGTGTTGTTTATTCTTTAGTTTTGTATGTTGTGTCATGTGTACTATTGTTTGTCTGTTTGTCTTTTTCATTTTTAGCCATGGCGTTGGCAGTTTATTCTAGATTTATGAGTTTGATTGTCCCTTTGGTATCTTTCGTCCCTCTTTTGTATACGATTGATACAAGCGTTACACTGGAAATACAAATGAAAGATTTGATTGAGTTTATCAAATATTAATTAATTGTAACGATAGAATACAATCTTGACCATTGAAAAGGATGTAGGATGCAGTTGATCAATTCTTCATCGATTGTTACGTTGAACTCGATAAAATCGATAATGACCCTTGAAATACAATGGATAGAGTTTATAATGGAGTTGATAAACTATTACTTTATTGAAACGATTGAATATGATCGTGACCCTTTAAAAAGAAAGGATACAGATGATTGAATTGATTAACTTTTTATGGATCACATATAAGTAATGTTTCAGTTTATACCATAGTGACCCTTGATTGAGTGAAACAATTCTTAATCAATCGTAACGATTGAATACGATCCCTACGATCGTGACCCTTGAAATAGAAAGGATATAGTTGATTAAGTTGATCAACTCTTAATAGATAGTAGCATTGAATATGATTGAACCGGTAGAGACCCTTGAAAAACAATTGACGCGACGGCTGCCACATATGGAGAGGGATCTGCTTTCTTTTCCGGAGCACCTGAGAAAACCCCAAGTTTTTGGTGGTGTTCGTGTTACTTCGACTTTAGTTTTCTATGTTGTGTCTAGTGTACTTTTATTTGTCTGTTTGTATTTTTCTTTCCGCTTAGCCATGGCGTTGTCAGTTATTTTCGATCTATGAGTTTGAATGTTCCTCTGGTACCTTTCGACCCTTTTTGATTGAGTTTATCCACTCTTAATTGATCGTAACGACTTGATTCGATTGAAACGATTGTGACCCTTGAAAAGGAAAGGATACAGCTGAGGTAAATAAGTTAATCAATTCAAATTCGATCGTAACGATTGTATACGATTGATACTGTCACCCTTGAAATACAAATGCTAGAGTTAATTGAGTTGATTGAGTTGATCGACTTATAATTAATTGTAACGATTGAATACAATTAACTTTAAACATAAATGTTTGATTAGATAGATTTACTGAATGGACTACACGTCATGAAAGTAATAAACGATTGGTTGATCATCCTACAGCCGTACTTAGTCAATTGATTGACTATACAAAAACAAAGTAAAATAACAAAAATACAGAACTCCGAGGAAAATTCAAAACGGAAAGAATGGCAAAATCAAATAATAAAACACATCAAACGAACGGACAACACCTATCATATTCCTGACTTGGTACAGACATTTTAAATGTAGAAAATGGAAGGTTGAACCTGGTTTTATGGCGCTTAACCTCTCACTTGTACGACAGTCGCATCAAATTCCATTATATTGACAAAGATGCGTGAGTCACAAATTGGGGCACAACAACAACACGAAACCCACAAAAAACCAGGGTTGCTTATCTTAATAGATAGTAATTTTACTAAACTGTTTATTCAATCGATTGTCGAATTTTGTATCTGTGTCAGTTCTTGATTACAAAAAGAAAAAATAATCAAAGACTTATAGAAGATCATAGAACTATATATATATATATGTCTCTGTTGTACAATAGTGTTTTATTCAGTAAAGTCACAATTCAGCTCATAAAAAAAATCATAAAAAACACATTTAGGAAATAGCAAACTGAATAGTCGACATTCTGTGTCTTTTCTTTTGTATACAAATGTATTATTCATACTTAAATCAGGGTTATGTTTTCATTAAATTCCCTCCTAAAAAGTATGATTCAAGGGAGATAATTTTAATTCATGGCCGTCTTTGTCCATATTTTGGTTTTTAATTGAAGGTAGTTAGATATTCTTTGATTAACGAACAGGAAGTAGAATTACACTCAACTTTGTTGCCTGACTCCAACTTTCACGTTTGAAACAACTTACATCAGGCCCAAGACCACAATTAATGACCCCGCTTTTCGTTGTCCACGAATATAGTTCCTTTTAATTAGAGTGTATTTTTCCTTAATTTTTTTTCTTTCCTTTCCTCACTCATTCCTTAAATCTTTTTGGGTGGAAATGAAAGAAGAGAGGTCAAATAAATTTTTGGAGGTTGTATTTTAACTGATTTTGATATGGAATGAGTGATTAGGTCAAGTGCAAAAAGGTGATATTTACAGTTTTCGGAACATCTCTTGACTTGTCAATAGGGGTATGGATGTGTATTGGCTAAATTTGTAAAAGTGATTGCTTCAATCTTTCTGAATTTTGGATATATATTTGGACTAGGACAATACATTACACACACAAAAAATTGGACAAAAGTGCATGGTGCAATTTTTTTAATGATGCAAAAGGTTATAAAGAACTGATAGAGGAATTAATTGTGGTCTGTGGCCTAAGAGGTGCATTTCAGCAAATTTAGAATTTTTACTTTGGCATCTTTTCTGAATGATCTATTGGTATTGATTTGTCAAACTATATGAGAAGAAATGATTTTCACTTTCATTTGATAGAAATTTTGTGAAAATGTCACTTTTCAGGTTAAATGCCTAAAATGTAGCTTTTTCACTTTTTTCACTATTTTTTCAAAAACAGCATGCTTAATTTCTCTCTGACAGTTTTTTTCTGATATCTATTTGTGTTTGTGGTATTTATTTCAGTTGTTTAACTTAATTGTGAACTCTGAACACAAAAAAAAGTAGATAAAAACATAAAAAGAGTGCAAAATGTGCTGTTTTAATAGTCTAAGTCTAACGGTCAGTATACACAGCAGGTGAAATGTGAAGTTCTATGCACTTAAAAGTTGTATTCCAAAACAGATTGCACTGAACCTACATCAAAAACACTTATTACTGGTTGCTTAACCATTTCTGTTTCACAGACTACCTTTACTTTCTTCTGTTGGATAGCTAGTGGTTTAAATATTGGCCTTTTGAGGCTGACATTTCATTCAGTTTTTAAACAGTAAAGTTAATAAACTTTGCATCAGACCATACTGTCTGCATATATAGTTGAAAGTGACAGTCTTGTTACATCCAGGCTCCATGTTTTATCATATCTGAGCACAGATTTTAGCAAAAAGAAGTATATCTCCATCTCCCATATTATTTATATGCTTTTAAATATGCAAATGTGGGGAACGGCCTAAACTGGCAATCTGTTTTTTTAAGCATAACATTGCTAAAGACCATTTTATCCACATGCGTTATGCTATTTGAAACTTATATTTCCATCAAAAGTACATTTATAACCTGTTAAAGTTTGTTTGATAACTTAACAACTTCAGAAAATTGTGGTAAGTGAAAAATATTACATTTGATATAAGGCCTCATCCTAATTGAAAACCTCTATTTTTTGGCACAGGCTCATATAAAATTAACTTCTGGCCATTTTGCATAAGTCTGATACATGAAATATGCTTTCTGCTGCTTTAAATAGATGTTAACTTATACATAGAGACATTAAAAAGTGTTAGTTTTGGTATCTTTTGGTTTTTAGAAGCTCAAATTTGATAGTTTTAATTGTTCTAATTCAACGCCACAATTCAGCACCCAAAATTCAGATATAAAAAATGCCACATTTTTTTTATTTGGTATCATATGGCTTTGAAACTTTGTAACCTGTTTTATAATATACTAAGCTTGGATCATGCCAAGTTTTATTAGAATTGGTCAAGTTTTAGGCCCCTAATAGGCCCAAGACCACAATTAATGACCCCGCTTTTCGTTGTCCACGAATATAGTTCCTTTTAATTAGAGTGTATTTTTCCTTAATTTTTTTTCTTTCCTTTCCTCACTCATTCCTTAAATCTTTTTGGGTGGAAATGAAAGAAGAGAGGTCAAATAAATTTTTGGGGGTTGTATTTTAACTGATTTTGATATGGAATGAGTGATTAGGTCAAGTGCAAAAAGGTGATATTTACAGTTTTCGGAACATCTCTTGACTTGTCAATAGGGGTATGGATGTGTATTGGCTAAATTTGTAAAAGTGATTGCTTCAATCTTTCTGAATTTTGGATATATATTTGGACTAGGACAATACATTACACACACAAAAAATTGGACAAAAGTGCATGGTGCAATTTTTTTAATGATGCAAAAGGTTATAAAGAACTGATAGAGGAATTAATTGTGGTCTGTGGCCTAAGAGGTGCATTTCAGCAAATTTAGAATTTTTACTTTGGCATCTTTTCTGAATGATCTATTGGTATTGATTTGTCAAACTATATGAGAAGAAATGATTTTCACTTTCATTTGATAGAAATTTTGTGAAAATGTCACTTTTCAGGTTAAATGCCTAAAATGTAGCTTTTTCACTTTTTTCACTATTTTTTCAAAAACAGCATGCTTAATTTCTCTCTGACAGTTTTTTTCTGATATCTATTTGTGTTTGTGGTATTTATTTCAGTTGTTTAACTTAATTGTGAACTCTGAACACAAAAAAAAGTAGATAAAAACATAAAAAGAGTGCAAAATGTGCTGTTTTAATAGTCTAAGTCTAACGGTCAGTATACACAGCAGGTGAAATGTGAAGTTCTATGCACTTAAAAGTTGTATTCCAAAACAGATTGCACTGAACCTACATCAAAAACACTTATTACTGGTTGCTTAACCATTTCTGTTTCACAGACTACCTTTACTTTCTTCTGTTGGATAGCTAGTGGTTTAAATATTGGCCTTTTGAGGCTGACATTTCATTCAGTTTTTAAACAGTAAAGTTAATAAACTTTGCATCAGACCATACTGTCTGCATATATAGTTGAAAGTGACAGTCTTGTTACATCCAGGCTCCATGTTTTATCATATCTGAGCACAGATTTTAGCAAAAAGAAGTATATCTCCATCTCCCATATTATTTATATGCTTTTAAATATGCAAATGTGGGGAACGGCCTAAACTGGCAATCTGTTTTTTTAAGCATAACATTGCTAAAGACCATTTTATCCACATGCGTTATGCTATTTGAAACTTATATTTCCATCAAAAGTACATTTATAACCTGTTAAAGTTTGTTTGATAACTTAACAACTTCAGAAAATTGTGGTAAGTGAAAAATATTACATTTGATATAAGGCCTCATCCTAATTGAAAACCTCTATTTTTTGGCACAGGCTCATATAAAATTAACTTCTGGCCATTTTGCATAAGTCTGATACATGAAATATGCTTTCTGCTGCTTTAAATAGATGTTAACTTATACATAGAGACATTAAAAAGTGTTAGTTTTGGTATCTTTTGGTTTTTAGAAGCTCAAATTTGATAGTTTTAATTGTTCTAATTCAACGCCACAATTCAGCACCCAAAATTCAGATATAAAAAATGCCACATTTTTTTTATTTGGTATCATATGGCTTTGAAACTTTGTAACCTGTTTTATAATATACTAAGCTTGGATCATGCCAAGTTTTATTAGAATTGGTCAAGTTTTAGGCCCCTAATAGGCCCAAGACCACAATTAATGACCCCGCTTTTCGTTGTCCACGAATATAGTTCCTTTTAATTAGAGTGTATTTTTCCTTAATTTTTTTTCTTTCCTTTCCTCACTCATTCCTTAAATCTTTTTGGGTGGAAATGAAAGAAGAGAGGTCAAATAAATTTTTGGGGGTTGTATTTTAACTGATTTTGATATGGAATGAGTGATTAGGTCAAGTGCAAAAAGGTGATATTTACAGTTTTCGGAACATCTCTTGACTTGTCAATAGGGGTATGGATGTGTATTGGCTAAATTTGTAAAAGTGATTGCTTCAATCTTTCTGAATTTTGGATATATATTTGGACTAGGACAATACATTACACACACAAAAAATTGGACAAAAGTGCATGGTGCAATTTTTTTAATGATGCAAAAGGTTATAAAGAACTGATAGAGGAATTAATTGTGGTCTGTGGCCTAAGAGGTGCATTTCAGCAAATTTAGAATTTTTACTTTGGCATCTTTTCTGAATGATCTATTGGTATTGATTTGTCAAACTATATGAGAAGAAATGATTTTCACTTTCATTTGATAGAAATTTTGTGAAAATGTCACTTTTCAGGTTAAATGCCTAAAATGTAGCTTTTTCACTTTTTTCACTATTTTTTCAAAAACAGCATGCTTAATTTCTCTCTGACAGTTTTTTTCTGATATCTATTTGTGTTTGTGGTATTTATTTCAGTTGTTTAACTTAATTGTGAACTCTGAACACAAAAAAAAGTAGATAAAAACATAAAAAGAGTGCAAAATGTGCTGTTTTAATAGTCTAAGTCTAACGGTCAGTATACACAGCAGGTGAAATGTGAAGTTCTATGCACTTAAAAGTTGTATTCCAAAACAGATTGCACTGAACCTACATCAAAAACACTTATTACTGGTTGCTTAACCATTTCTGTTTCACAGACTACCTTTACTTTCTTCTGTTGGATAGCTAGTGGTTTAAATATTGGCCTTTTGAGGCTGACATTTCATTCAGTTTTTAAACAGTAAAGTTAATAAACTTTGCATCAGACCATACTGTCTGCATATATAGTTGAAAGTGACAGTCTTGTTACATCCAGGCTCCATGTTTTATCATATCTGAGCACAGATTTTAGCAAAAAGAAGTATATCTCCATCTCCCATATTATTTATATGCTTTTAAATATGCAAATGTGGGGAACGGCCTAAACTGGCAATCTGTTTTTTTAAGCATAACATTGCTAAAGACCATTTTATCCACATGCGTTATGCTATTTGAAACTTATATTTCCATCAAAAGTACATTTATAACCTGTTAAAGTTTGTTTGATAACTTAACAACTTCAGAAAATTGTGGTAAGTGAAAAATATTACATTTGATATAAGGCCTCATCCTAATTGAAAACCTCTATTTTTTGGCACAGGCTCATATAAAATTAACTTCTGGCCATTTTGCATAAGTCTGATACATGAAATATGCTTTCTGCTGCTTTAAATAGATGTTAACTTATACATAGAGACATTAAAAAGTGTTAGTTTTGGTATCTTTTGGTTTTTAGAAGCTCAAATTTGATAGTTTTAATTGTTCTAATTCAACGCCACAATTCAGCACCCAAAATTCAGATATAAAAAATGCCACATTTTTTTTATTTGGTATCATATGGCTTTGAAACTTTGTAACCTGTTTTATAATATACTAAGCTTGGATCATGCCAAGTTTTATTAGAATTGGTCAAGTTTTAGGCCCCTAATAGGCCCAAGACCACAATTAATGACCCCGCTTTTCGTTGTCCACGAATATAGTTCCTTTTAATTAGAGTGTATTTTTCCTTAATTTTTTTTCTTTCCTTTCCTCACTCATTCCTTAAATCTTTTTGGGTGGAAATGAAAGAAGAGAGGTCAAATAAATTTTTGGGGGTTGTATTTTAACTGATTTTGATATGGAATGAGTGATTAGGTCAAGTGCAAAAAGGTGATATTTACAGTTTTCGGAACATCTCTTGACTTGTCAATAGGGGTATGGATGTGTATTGGCTAAATTTGTAAAAGTGATTGCTTCAATCTTTCTGAATTTTGGATATATATTTGGACTAGGACAATACATTACACACACAAAAAATTGGACAAAAGTGCATGGTGCAATTTTTTTAATGATGCAAAAGGTTATAAAGAACTGATAGAGGAATTAATTGTGGTCTGTGGCCTAAGAGGTGCATTTCAGCAAATTTAGAATTTTTACTTTGGCATCTTTTCTGAATGATCTATTGGTATTGATTTGTCAAACTATATGAGAAGAAATGATTTTCACTTTCATTTGATAGAAATTTTGTGAAAATGTCACTTTTCAGGTTAAATGCCTAAAATGTAGCTTTTTCACTTTTTTCACTATTTTTTCAAAAACAGCATGCTTAATTTCTCTCTGACAGTTTTTTTCTGATATCTATTTGTGTTTGTGGTATTTATTTCAGTTGTTTAACTTAATTGTGAACTCTGAACACAAAAAAAAGTAGATAAAAACATAAAAAGAGTGCAAAATGTGCTGTTTTAATAGTCTAAGTCTAACGGTCAGTATACACAGCAGGTGAAATGTGAAGTTCTATGCACTTAAAAGTTGTATTCCAAAACAGATTGCACTGAACCTACATCAAAAACACTTATTACTGGTTGCTTAACCATTTCTGTTTCACAGACTACCTTTACTTTCTTCTGTTGGATAGCTAGTGGTTTAAATATTGGCCTTTTGAGGCTGACATTTCATTCAGTTTTTAAACAGTAAAGTTAATAAACTTTGCATCAGACCATACTGTCTGCATATATAGTTGAAAGTGACAGTCTTGTTACATCCAGGCTCCATGTTTTATCATATCTGAGCACAGATTTTAGCAAAAAGAAGTATATCTCCATCTCCCATATTATTTATATGCTTTTAAATATGCAAATGTGGGGAACGGCCTAAACTGGCAATCTGTTTTTTTAAGCATAACATTGCTAAAGACCATTTTATCCACATGCGTTATGCTATTTGAAACTTATATTTCCATCAAAAGTACATTTATAACCTGTTAAAGTTTGTTTGATAACTTAACAACTTCAGAAAATTGTGGTAAGTGAAAAATATTACATTTGATATAAGGCCTCATCCTAATTGAAAACCTCTATTTTTTGGCACAGGCTCATATAAAATTAACTTCTGGCCATTTTGCATAAGTCTGATACATGAAATATGCTTTCTGCTGCTTTAAATAGATGTTAACTTATACATAGAGACATTAAAAAGTGTTAGTTTTGGTATCTTTTGGTTTTTAGAAGCTCAAATTTGATAGTTTTAATTGTTCTAATTCAACGCCACAATTCAGCACCCAAAATTCAGATATAAAAAATGCCACATTTTTTTTATTTGGTATCATATGGCTTTGAAACTTTGTAACCTGTTTTATAATATACTAAGCTTGGATCATGCCAAGTTTTATTAGAATTGGTCAAGTTTTAGGCCCCTAATAGGCCCAAGACCACAATTAATGACCCCGCTTTTCGTTGTCCACGAATATAGTTCCTTTTAATTAGAGTGTATTTTTCCTTAATTTTTTTTCTTTCCTTTCCTCACTCATTCCTTAAATCTTTTTGGGTGGAAATGAAAGAAGAGAGGTCAAATAAATTTTTGGGGGTTGTATTTTAACTGATTTTGATATGGAATGAGTGATTAGGTCAAGTGCAAAAAGGTGATATTTACAGTTTTCGGAACATCTCTTGACTTGTCAATAGGGGTATGGATGTGTATTGGCTAAATTTGTAAAAGTGATTGCTTCAATCTTTCTGAATTTTGGATATATATTTGGACTAGGACAATACATTACACACACAAAAAATTGGACAAAAGTGCATGGTGCAATTTTTTTAATGATGCAAAAGGTTATAAAGAACTGATAGAGGAATTAATTGTGGTCTGTGGCCTAAGAGGTGCATTTCAGCAAATTTAGAATTTTTACTTTGGCATCTTTTCTGAATGATCTATTGGTATTGATTTGTCAAACTATATGAGAAGAAATGATTTTCACTTTCATTTGATAGAAATTTTGTGAAAATGTCACTTTTCAGGTTAAATGCCTAAAATGTAGCTTTTTCACTTTTTTCACTATTTTTTCAAAAACAGCATGCTTAATTTCTCTCTGACAGTTTTTTTCTGATATCTATTTGTGTTTGTGGTATTTATTTCAGTTGTTTAACTTAATTGTGAACTCTGAACACAAAAAAAAGTAGATAAAAACATAAAAAGAGTGCAAAATGTGCTGTTTTAATAGTCTAAGTCTAACGGTCAGTATACACAGCAGGTGAAATGTGAAGTTCTATGCACTTAAAAGTTGTATTCCAAAACAGATTGCACTGAACCTACATCAAAAACACTTATTACTGGTTGCTTAACCATTTCTGTTTCACAGACTACCTTTACTTTCTTCTGTTGGATAGCTAGTGGTTTAAATATTGGCCTTTTGAGGCTGACATTTCATTCAGTTTTTAAACAGTAAAGTTAATAAACTTTGCATCAGACCATACTGTCTGCATATATAGTTGAAAGTGACAGTCTTGTTACATCCAGGCTCCATGTTTTATCATATCTGAGCACAGATTTTAGCAAAAAGAAGTATATCTCCATCTCCCATATTATTTATATGCTTTTAAATATGCAAATGTGGGGAACGGCCTAAACTGGCAATCTGTTTTTTTAAGCATAACATTGCTAAAGACCATTTTATCCACATGCGTTATGCTATTTGAAACTTATATTTCCATCAAAAGTACATTTATAACCTGTTAAAGTTTGTTTGATAACTTAACAACTTCAGAAAATTGTGGTAAGTGAAAAATATTACATTTGATATAAGGCCTCATCCTAATTGAAAACCTCTATTTTTTGGCACAGGCTCATATAAAATTAACTTCTGGCCATTTTGCATAAGTCTGATACATGAAATATGCTTTCTGCTGCTTTAAATAGATGTTAACTTATACATAGAGACATTAAAAAGTGTTAGTTTTGGTATCTTTTGGTTTTTAGAAGCTCAAATTTGATAGTTTTAATTGTTCTAATTCAACGCCACAATTCAGCACCCAAAATTCAGATATAAAAAATGCCACATTTTTTTTATTTGGTATCATATGGCTTTGAAACTTTGTAACCTGTTTTATAATATACTAAGCTTGGATCATGCCAAGTTTTATTAGAATTGGTCAAGTTTTAGGCCCCTAATAGGCCCAAGACCACAATTAATGACCCCGCTTTTCGTTGTCCACGAATATAGTTCCTTTTAATTAGAGTGTATTTTTCCTTAATTTTTTTTCTTTCCTTTCCTCACTCATTCCTTAAATCTTTTTGGGTGGAAATGAAAGAAGAGAGGTCAAATAAATTTTTGGGGGTTGTATTTTAACTGATTTTGATATGGAATGAGTGATTAGGTCAAGTGCAAAAAGGTGATATTTACAGTTTTCGGAACATCTCTTGACTTGTCAATAGGGGTATGGATGTGTATTGGCTAAATTTGTAAAAGTGATTGCTTCAATCTTTCTGAATTTTGGATATATATTTGGACTAGGACAATACATTACACACACAAAAAATTGGACAAAAGTGCATGGTGCAATTTTTTTAATGATGCAAAAGGTTATAAAGAACTGATAGAGGAATTAATTGTGGTCTGTGGCCTAAGAGGTGCATTTCAGCAAATTTAGAATTTTTACTTTGGCATCTTTTCTGAATGATCTATTGGTATTGATTTGTCAAACTATATGAGAAGAAATGATTTTCACTTTCATTTGATAGAAATTTTGTGAAAATGTCACTTTTCAGGTTAAATGCCTAAAATGTAGCTTTTTCACTTTTTTCACTATTTTTTCAAAAACAGCATGCTTAATTTCTCTCTGACAGTTTTTTTCTGATATCTATTTGTGTTTGTGGTATTTATTTCAGTTGTTTAACTTAATTGTGAACTCTGAACACAAAAAAAAGTAGATAAAAACATAAAAAGAGTGCAAAATGTGCTGTTTTAATAGTCTAAGTCTAACGGTCAGTATACACAGCAGGTGAAATGTGAAGTTCTATGCACTTAAAAGTTGTATTCCAAAACAGATTGCACTGAACCTACATCAAAAACACTTATTACTGGTTGCTTAACCATTTCTGTTTCACAGACTACCTTTACTTTCTTCTGTTGGATAGCTAGTGGTTTAAATATTGGCCTTTTGAGGCTGACATTTCATTCAGTTTTTAAACAGTAAAGTTAATAAACTTTGCATCAGACCATACTGTCTGCATATATAGTTGAAAGTGACAGTCTTGTTACATCCAGGCTCCATGTTTTATCATATCTGAGCACAGATTTTAGCAAAAAGAAGTATATCTCCATCTCCCATATTATTTATATGCTTTTAAATATGCAAATGTGGGGAACGGCCTAAACTGGCAATCTGTTTTTTTAAGCATAACATTGCTAAAGACCATTTTATCCACATGCGTTATGCTATTTGAAACTTATATTTCCATCAAAAGTACATTTATAACCTGTTAAAGTTTGTTTGATAACTTAACAACTTCAGAAAATTGTGGTAAGTGAAAAATATTACATTTGATATAAGGCCTCATCCTAATTGAAAACCTCTATTTTTTGGCACAGGCTCATATAAAATTAACTTCTGGCCATTTTGCATAAGTCTGATACATGAAATATGCTTTCTGCTGCTTTAAATAGATGTTAACTTATACATAGAGACATTAAAAAGTGTTAGTTTTGGTATCTTTTGGTTTTTAGAAGCTCAAATTTGATAGTTTTAATTGTTCTAATTCAACGCCACAATTCAGCACCCAAAATTCAGATATAAAAAATGCCACATTTTTTTTATTTGGTATCATATGGCTTTGAAACTTTGTAACCTGTTTTATAATATACTAAGCTTGGATCATGCCAAGTTTTATTAGAATTGGTCAAGTTTTAGGCCCCTAATAGGCCCAAGACCACAATTAATGACCCCGCTTTTCGTTGTCCACGAATATAGTTCCTTTTAATTAGAGTGTATTTTTCCTTAATTTTTTTTCTTTCCTTTCCTCACTCATTCCTTAAATCTTTTTGGGTGGAAATGAAAGAAGAGAGGTCAAATAAATTTTTGGGGGTTGTATTTTAACTGATTTTGATATGGAATGAGTGATTAGGTCAAGTGCAAAAAGGTGATATTTACAGTTTTCGGAACATCTCTTGACTTGTCAATAGGGGTATGGATGTGTATTGGCTAAATTTGTAAAAGTGATTGCTTCAATCTTTCTGAATTTTGGATATATATTTGGACTAGGACAATACATTACACACACAAAAAATTGGACAAAAGTGCATGGTGCAATTTTTTTAATGATGCAAAAGGTTATAAAGAACTGATAGAGGAATTAATTGTGGTCTGTGGCCTAAGAGGTGCATTTCAGCAAATTTAGAATTTTTACTTTGGCATCTTTTCTGAATGATCTATTGGTATTGATTTGTCAAACTATATGAGAAGAAATGATTTTCACTTTCATTTGATAGAAATTTTGTGAAAATGTCACTTTTCAGGTTAAATGCCTAAAATGTAGCTTTTTCACTTTTTTCACTATTTTTTCAAAAACAGCATGCTTAATTTCTCTCTGACAGTTTTTTTCTGATATCTATTTGTGTTTGTGGTATTTATTTCAGTTGTTTAACTTAATTGTGAACTCTGAACACAAAAAAAAGTAGATAAAAACATAAAAAGAGTGCAAAATGTGCTGTTTTAATAGTCTAAGTCTAACGGTCAGTATACACAGCAGGTGAAATGTGAAGTTCTATGCACTTAAAAGTTGTATTCCAAAACAGATTGCACTGAACCTACATCAAAAACACTTATTACTGGTTGCTTAACCATTTCTGTTTCACAGACTACCTTTACTTTCTTCTGTTGGATAGCTAGTGGTTTAAATATTGGCCTTTTGAGGCTGACATTTCATTCAGTTTTTAAACAGTAAAGTTAATAAACTTTGCATCAGACCATACTGTCTGCATATATAGTTGAAAGTGACAGTCTTGTTACATCCAGGCTCCATGTTTTATCATATCTGAGCACAGATTTTAGCAAAAAGAAGTATATCTCCATCTCCCATATTATTTATATGCTTTTAAATATGCAAATGTGGGGAACGGCCTAAACTGGCAATCTGTTTTTTTAAGCATAACATTGCTAAAGACCATTTTATCCACATGCGTTATGCTATTTGAAACTTATATTTCCATCAAAAGTACATTTATAACCTGTTAAAGTTTGTTTGATAACTTAACAACTTCAGAAAATTGTGGTAAGTGAAAAATATTACATTTGATATAAGGCCTCATCCTAATTGAAAACCTCTATTTTTTGGCACAGGCTCATATAAAATTAACTTCTGGCCATTTTGCATAAGTCTGATACATGAAATATGCTTTCTGCTGCTTTAAATAGATGTTAACTTATACATAGAGACATTAAAAAGTGTTAGTTTTGGTATCTTTTGGTTTTTAGAAGCTCAAATTTGATAGTTTTAATTGTTCTAATTCAACGCCACAATTCAGCACCCAAAATTCAGATATAAAAAATGCCACATTTTTTTTATTTGGTATCATATGGCTTTGAAACTTTGTAACCTGTTTTATAATATACTAAGCTTGGATCATGCCAAGTTTTATTAGAATTGGTCAAGTTTTAGGCCCCTAATAGGCCCAAGACCACAATTAATGACCCCGCTTTTCGTTGTCCACGAATATAGTTCCTTTTAATTAGAGTGTATTTTTCCTTAATTTTTTTTCTTTCCTTTCCTCACTCATTCCTTAAATCTTTTTGGGTGGAAATGAAAGAAGAGAGGTCAAATAAATTTTTGGGGGTTGTATTTTAACTGATTTTGATATGGAATGAGTGATTAGGTCAAGTGCAAAAAGGTGATATTTACAGTTTTCGGAACATCTCTTGACTTGTCAATAGGGGTATGGATGTGTATTGGCTAAATTTGTAAAAGTGATTGCTTCAATCTTTCTGAATTTTGGATATATATTTGGACTAGGACAATACATTACACACACAAAAAATTGGACAAAAGTGCATGGTGCAATTTTTTTAATGATGCAAAAGGTTATAAAGAACTGATAGAGGAATTAATTGTGGTCTGTGGCCTAAGAGGTGCATTTCAGCAAATTTAGAATTTTTACTTTGGCATCTTTTCTGAATGATCTATTGGTATTGATTTGTCAAACTATATGAGAAGAAATGATTTTCACTTTCATTTGATAGAAATTTTGTGAAAATGTCACTTTTCAGGTTAAATGCCTAAAATGTAGCTTTTTCACTTTTTTCACTATTTTTTCAAAAACAGCATGCTTAATTTCTCTCTGACAGTTTTTTTCTGATATCTATTTGTGTTTGTGGTATTTATTTCAGTTGTTTAACTTAATTGTGAACTCTGAACACAAAAAAAAGTAGATAAAAACATAAAAAGAGTGCAAAATGTGCTGTTTTAATAGTCTAAGTCTAACGGTCAGTATACACAGCAGGTGAAATGTGAAGTTCTATGCACTTAAAAGTTGTATTCCAAAACAGATTGCACTGAACCTACATCAAAAACACTTATTACTGGTTGCTTAACCATTTCTGTTTCACAGACTACCTTTACTTTCTTCTGTTGGATAGCTAGTGGTTTAAATATTGGCCTTTTGAGGCTGACATTTCATTCAGTTTTTAAACAGTAAAGTTAATAAACTTTGCATCAGACCATACTGTCTGCATATATAGTTGAAAGTGACAGTCTTGTTACATCCAGGCTCCATGTTTTATCATATCTGAGCACAGATTTTAGCAAAAAGAAGTATATCTCCATCTCCCATATTATTTATATGCTTTTAAATATGCAAATGTGGGGAACGGCCTAAACTGGCAATCTGTTTTTTTAAGCATAACATTGCTAAAGACCATTTTATCCACATGCGTTATGCTATTTGAAACTTATATTTCCATCAAAAGTACATTTATAACCTGTTAAAGTTTGTTTGATAACTTAACAACTTCAGAAAATTGTGGTAAGTGAAAAATATTACATTTGATATAAGGCCTCATCCTAATTGAAAACCTCTATTTTTTGGCACAGGCTCATATAAAATTAACTTCTGGCCATTTTGCATAAGTCTGATACATGAAATATGCTTTCTGCTGCTTTAAATAGATGTTAACTTATACATAGAGACATTAAAAAGTGTTAGTTTTGGTATCTTTTGGTTTTTAGAAGCTCAAATTTGATAGTTTTAATTGTTCTAATTCAACGCCACAATTCAGCACCCAAAATTCAGATATAAAAAATGCCACATTTTTTTTATTTGGTATCATATGGCTTTGAAACTTTGTAACCTGTTTTATAATATACTAAGCTTGGATCATGCCAAGTTTTATTAGAATTGGTCAAGTTTTAGGCCCCTAATAGGCCCAAGACCACAATTAATGACCCCGCTTTTCGTTGTCCACGAATATAGTTCCTTTTAATTAGAGTGTATTTTTCCTTAATTTTTTTTCTTTCCTTTCCTCACTCATTCCTTAAATCTTTTTGGGTGGAAATGAAAGAAGAGAGGTCAAATAAATTTTTGGGGGTTGTATTTTAACTGATTTTGATATGGAATGAGTGATTAGGTCAAGTGCAAAAAGGTGATATTTACAGTTTTCGGAACATCTCTTGACTTGTCAATAGGGGTATGGATGTGTATTGGCTAAATTTGTAAAAGTGATTGCTTCAATCTTTCTGAATTTTGGATATATATTTGGACTAGGACAATACATTACACACACAAAAAATTGGACAAAAGTGCATGGTGCAATTTTTTTAATGATGCAAAAGGTTATAAAGAACTGATAGAGGAATTAATTGTGGTCTGTGGCCTAAGAGGTGCATTTCAGCAAATTTAGAATTTTTACTTTGGCATCTTTTCTGAATGATCTATTGGTATTGATTTGTCAAACTATATGAGAAGAAATGATTTTCACTTTCATTTGATAGAAATTTTGTGAAAATGTCACTTTTCAGGTTAAATGCCTAAAATGTAGCTTTTTCACTTTTTTCACTATTTTTTCAAAAACAGCATGCTTAATTTCTCTCTGACAGTTTTTTTCTGATATCTATTTGTGTTTGTGGTATTTATTTCAGTTGTTTAACTTAATTGTGAACTCTGAACACAAAAAAAAGTAGATAAAAACATAAAAAGAGTGCAAAATGTGCTGTTTTAATAGTCTAAGTCTAACGGTCAGTATACACAGCAGGTGAAATGTGAAGTTCTATGCACTTAAAAGTTGTATTCCAAAACAGATTGCACTGAACCTACATCAAAAACACTTATTACTGGTTGCTTAACCATTTCTGTTTCACAGACTACCTTTACTTTCTTCTGTTGGATAGCTAGTGGTTTAAATATTGGCCTTTTGAGGCTGACATTTCATTCAGTTTTTAAACAGTAAAGTTAATAAACTTTGCATCAGACCATACTGTCTGCATATATAGTTGAAAGTGACAGTCTTGTTACATCCAGGCTCCATGTTTTATCATATCTGAGCACAGATTTTAGCAAAAAGAAGTATATCTCCATCTCCCATATTATTTATATGCTTTTAAATATGCAAATGTGGGGAACGGCCTAAACTGGCAATCTGTTTTTTTAAGCATAACATTGCTAAAGACCATTTTATCCACATGCGTTATGCTATTTGAAACTTATATTTCCATCAAAAGTACATTTATAACCTGTTAAAGTTTGTTTGATAACTTAACAACTTCAGAAAATTGTGGTAAGTGAAAAATATTACATTTGATATAAGGCCTCATCCTAATTGAAAACCTCTATTTTTTGGCACAGGCTCATATAAAATTAACTTCTGGCCATTTTGCATAAGTCTGATACATGAAATATGCTTTCTGCTGCTTTAAATAGATGTTAACTTATACATAGAGACATTAAAAAGTGTTAGTTTTGGTATCTTTTGGTTTTTAGAAGCTCAAATTTGATAGTTTTAATTGTTCTAATTCAACGCCACAATTCAGCACCCAAAATTCAGATATAAAAAATGCCACATTTTTTTTATTTGGTATCATATGGCTTTGAAACTTTGTAACCTGTTTTATAATATACTAAGCTTGGATCATGCCAAGTTTTATTAGAATTGGTCAAGTTTTAGGCCCCTAATAGGCCCAAGACCACAATTAATGACCCCGCTTTTCGTTGTCCACGAATATAGTTCCTTTTAATTAGAGTGTATTTTTCCTTAATTTTTTTTCTTTCCTTTCCTCACTCATTCCTTAAATCTTTTTGGGTGGAAATGAAAGAAGAGAGGTCAAATAAATTTTTGGGGGTTGTATTTTAACTGATTTTGATATGGAATGAGTGATTAGGTCAAGTGCAAAAAGGTGATATTTACAGTTTTCGGAACATCTCTTGACTTGTCAATAGGGGTATGGATGTGTATTGGCTAAATTTGTAAAAGTGATTGCTTCAATCTTTCTGAATTTTGGATATATATTTGGACTAGGACAATACATTACACACACAAAAAATTGGACAAAAGTGCATGGTGCAATTTTTTTAATGATGCAAAAGGTTATAAAGAACTGATAGAGGAATTAATTGTGGTCTGTGGCCTAAGAGGTGCATTTCAGCAAATTTAGAATTTTTACTTTGGCATCTTTTCTGAATGATCTATTGGTATTGATTTGTCAAACTATATGAGAAGAAATGATTTTCACTTTCATTTGATAGAAATTTTGTGAAAATGTCACTTTTCAGGTTAAATGCCTAAAATGTAGCTTTTTCACTTTTTTCACTATTTTTTCAAAAACAGCATGCTTAATTTCTCTCTGACAGTTTTTTTCTGATATCTATTTGTGTTTGTGGTATTTATTTCAGTTGTTTAACTTAATTGTGAACTCTGAACACAAAAAAAAGTAGATAAAAACATAAAAAGAGTGCAAAATGTGCTGTTTTAATAGTCTAAGTCTAACGGTCAGTATACACAGCAGGTGAAATGTGAAGTTCTATGCACTTAAAAGTTGTATTCCAAAACAGATTGCACTGAACCTACATCAAAAACACTTATTACTGGTTGCTTAACCATTTCTGTTTCACAGACTACCTTTACTTTCTTCTGTTGGATAGCTAGTGGTTTAAATATTGGCCTTTTGAGGCTGACATTTCATTCAGTTTTTAAACAGTAAAGTTAATAAACTTTGCATCAGACCATACTGTCTGCATATATAGTTGAAAGTGACAGTCTTGTTACATCCAGGCTCCATGTTTTATCATATCTGAGCACAGATTTTAGCAAAAAGAAGTATATCTCCATCTCCCATATTATTTATATGCTTTTAAATATGCAAATGTGGGGAACGGCCTAAACTGGCAATCTGTTTTTTTAAGCATAACATTGCTAAAGACCATTTTATCCACATGCGTTATGCTATTTGAAACTTATATTTCCATCAAAAGTACATTTATAACCTGTTAAAGTTTGTTTGATAACTTAACAACTTCAGAAAATTGTGGTAAGTGAAAAATATTACATTTGATATAAGGCCTCATCCTAATTGAAAACCTCTATTTTTTGGCACAGGCTCATATAAAATTAACTTCTGGCCATTTTGCATAAGTCTGATACATGAAATATGCTTTCTGCTGCTTTAAATAGATGTTAACTTATACATAGAGACATTAAAAAGTGTTAGTTTTGGTATCTTTTGGTTTTTAGAAGCTCAAATTTGATAGTTTTAATTGTTCTAATTCAACGCCACAATTCAGCACCCAAAATTCAGATATAAAAAATGCCACATTTTTTTTATTTGGTATCATATGGCTTTGAAACTTTGTAACCTGTTTTATAATATACTAAGCTTGGATCATGCCAAGTTTTATTAGAATTGGTCAAGTTTTAGGCCCCTAATAGGCCCAAGACCACAATTAATGACCCCGCTTTTCGTTGTCCACGAATATAGTTCCTTTTAATTAGAGTGTATTTTTCCTTAATTTTTTTTCTTTCCTTTCCTCACTCATTCCTTAAATCTTTTTGGGTGGAAATGAAAGAAGAGAGGTCAAATAAATTTTTGGGGGTTGTATTTTAACTGATTTTGATATGGAATGAGTGATTAGGTCAAGTGCAAAAAGGTGATATTTACAGTTTTCGGAACATCTCTTGACTTGTCAATAGGGGTATGGATGTGTATTGGCTAAATTTGTAAAAGTGATTGCTTCAATCTTTCTGAATTTTGGATATATATTTGGACTAGGACAATACATTACACACACAAAAAATTGGACAAAAGTGCATGGTGCAATTTTTTTAATGATGCAAAAGGTTATAAAGAACTGATAGAGGAATTAATTGTGGTCTGTGGCCTAAGAGGTGCATTTCAGCAAATTTAGAATTTTTACTTTGGCATCTTTTCTGAATGATCTATTGGTATTGATTTGTCAAACTATATGAGAAGAAATGATTTTCACTTTCATTTGATAGAAATTTTGTGAAAATGTCACTTTTCAGGTTAAATGCCTAAAATGTAGCTTTTTCACTTTTTTCACTATTTTTTCAAAAACAGCATGCTTAATTTCTCTCTGACAGTTTTTTTCTGATATCTATTTGTGTTTGTGGTATTTATTTCAGTTGTTTAACTTAATTGTGAACTCTGAACACAAAAAAAAGTAGATAAAAACATAAAAAGAGTGCAAAATGTGCTGTTTTAATAGTCTAAGTCTAACGGTCAGTATACACAGCAGGTGAAATGTGAAGTTCTATGCACTTAAAAGTTGTATTCCAAAACAGATTGCACTGAACCTACATCAAAAACACTTATTACTGGTTGCTTAACCATTTCTGTTTCACAGACTACCTTTACTTTCTTCTGTTGGATAGCTAGTGGTTTAAATATTGGCCTTTTGAGGCTGACATTTCATTCAGTTTTTAAACAGTAAAGTTAATAAACTTTGCATCAGACCATACTGTCTGCATATATAGTTGAAAGTGACAGTCTTGTTACATCCAGGCTCCATGTTTTATCATATCTGAGCACAGATTTTAGCAAAAAGAAGTATATCTCCATCTCCCATATTATTTATATGCTTTTAAATATGCAAATGTGGGGAACGGCCTAAACTGGCAATCTGTTTTTTTAAGCATAACATTGCTAAAGACCATTTTATCCACATGCGTTATGCTATTTGAAACTTATATTTCCATCAAAAGTACATTTATAACCTGTTAAAGTTTGTTTGATAACTTAACAACTTCAGAAAATTGTGGTAAGTGAAAAATATTACATTTGATATAAGGCCTCATCCTAATTGAAAACCTCTATTTTTTGGCACAGGCTCATATAAAATTAACTTCTGGCCATTTTGCATAAGTCTGATACATGAAATATGCTTTCTGCTGCTTTAAATAGATGTTAACTTATACATAGAGACATTAAAAAGTGTTAGTTTTGGTATCTTTTGGTTTTTAGAAGCTCAAATTTGATAGTTTTAATTGTTCTAATTCAACGCCACAATTCAGCACCCAAAATTCAGATATAAAAAATGCCACATTTTTTTTATTTGGTATCATATGGCTTTGAAACTTTGTAACCTGTTTTATAATATACTAAGCTTGGATCATGCCAAGTTTTATTAGAATTGGTCAAGTTTTAGGCCCCTAATAGGCCCAAGACCACAATTAATGACCCCGCTTTTCGTTGTCCACGAATATAGTTCCTTTTAATTAGAGTGTATTTTTCCTTAATTTTTTTTCTTTCCTTTCCTCACTCATTCCTTAAATCTTTTTGGGTGGAAATGAAAGAAGAGAGGTCAAATAAATTTTTGGGGGTTGTATTTTAACTGATTTTGATATGGAATGAGTGATTAGGTCAAGTGCAAAAAGGTGATATTTACAGTTTTCGGAACATCTCTTGACTTGTCAATAGGGGTATGGATGTGTATTGGCTAAATTTGTAAAAGTGATTGCTTCAATCTTTCTGAATTTTGGATATATATTTGGACTAGGACAATACATTACACACACAAAAAATTGGACAAAAGTGCATGGTGCAATTTTTTTAATGATGCAAAAGGTTATAAAGAACTGATAGAGGAATTAATTGTGGTCTGTGGCCTAAGAGGTGCATTTCAGCAAATTTAGAATTTTTACTTTGGCATCTTTTCTGAATGATCTATTGGTATTGATTTGTCAAACTATATGAGAAGAAATGATTTTCACTTTCATTTGATAGAAATTTTGTGAAAATGTCACTTTTCAGGTTAAATGCCTAAAATGTAGCTTTTTCACTTTTTTCACTATTTTTTCAAAAACAGCATGCTTAATTTCTCTCTGACAGTTTTTTTCTGATATCTATTTGTGTTTGTGGTATTTATTTCAGTTGTTTAACTTAATTGTGAACTCTGAACACAAAAAAAAGTAGATAAAAACATAAAAAGAGTGCAAAATGTGCTGTTTTAATAGTCTAAGTCTAACGGTCAGTATACACAGCAGGTGAAATGTGAAGTTCTATGCACTTAAAAGTTGTATTCCAAAACAGATTGCACTGAACCTACATCAAAAACACTTATTACTGGTTGCTTAACCATTTCTGTTTCACAGACTACCTTTACTTTCTTCTGTTGGATAGCTAGTGGTTTAAATATTGGCCTTTTGAGGCTGACATTTCATTCAGTTTTTAAACAGTAAAGTTAATAAACTTTGCATCAGACCATACTGTCTGCATATATAGTTGAAAGTGACAGTCTTGTTACATCCAGGCTCCATGTTTTATCATATCTGAGCACAGATTTTAGCAAAAAGAAGTATATCTCCATCTCCCATATTATTTATATGCTTTTAAATATGCAAATGTGGGGAACGGCCTAAACTGGCAATCTGTTTTTTTAAGCATAACATTGCTAAAGACCATTTTATCCACATGCGTTATGCTATTTGAAACTTATATTTCCATCAAAAGTACATTTATAACCTGTTAAAGTTTGTTTGATAACTTAACAACTTCAGAAAATTGTGGTAAGTGAAAAATATTACATTTGATATAAGGCCTCATCCTAATTGAAAACCTCTATTTTTTGGCACAGGCTCATATAAAATTAACTTCTGGCCATTTTGCATAAGTCTGATACATGAAATATGCTTTCTGCTGCTTTAAATAGATGTTAACTTATACATAGAGACATTAAAAAGTGTTAGTTTTGGTATCTTTTGGTTTTTAGAAGCTCAAATTTGATAGTTTTAATTGTTCTAATTCAACGCCACAATTCAGCACCCAAAATTCAGATATAAAAAATGCCACATTTTTTTTATTTGGTATCATATGGCTTTGAAACTTTGTAACCTGTTTTATAATATACTAAGCTTGGATCATGCCAAGTTTTATTAGAATTGGTCAAGTTTTAGGCCCCTAATAGGCCCAAGACCACAATTAATGACCCCGCTTTTCGTTGTCCACGAATATAGTTCCTTTTAATTAGAGTGTATTTTTCCTTAATTTTTTTTCTTTCCTTTCCTCACTCATTCCTTAAATCTTTTTGGGTGGAAATGAAAGAAGAGAGGTCAAATAAATTTTTGGGGGTTGTATTTTAACTGATTTTGATATGGAATGAGTGATTAGGTCAAGTGCAAAAAGGTGATATTTACAGTTTTCGGAACATCTCTTGACTTGTCAATAGGGGTATGGATGTGTATTGGCTAAATTTGTAAAAGTGATTGCTTCAATCTTTCTGAATTTTGGATATATATTTGGACTAGGACAATACATTACACACACAAAAAATTGGACAAAAGTGCATGGTGCAATTTTTTTAATGATGCAAAAGGTTATAAAGAACTGATAGAGGAATTAATTGTGGTCTGTGGCCTAAGAGGTGCATTTCAGCAAATTTAGAATTTTTACTTTGGCATCTTTTCTGAATGATCTATTGGTATTGATTTGTCAAACTATATGAGAAGAAATGATTTTCACTTTCATTTGATAGAAATTTTGTGAAAATGTCACTTTTCAGGTTAAATGCCTAAAATGTAGCTTTTTCACTTTTTTCACTATTTTTTCAAAAACAGCATGCTTAATTTCTCTCTGACAGTTTTTTTCTGATATCTATTTGTGTTTGTGGTATTTATTTCAGTTGTTTAACTTAATTGTGAACTCTGAACACAAAAAAAAGTAGATAAAAACATAAAAAGAGTGCAAAATGTGCTGTTTTAATAGTCTAAGTCTAACGGTCAGTATACACAGCAGGTGAAATGTGAAGTTCTATGCACTTAAAAGTTGTATTCCAAAACAGATTGCACTGAACCTACATCAAAAACACTTATTACTGGTTGCTTAACCATTTCTGTTTCACAGACTACCTTTACTTTCTTCTGTTGGATAGCTAGTGGTTTAAATATTGGCCTTTTGAGGCTGACATTTCATTCAGTTTTTAAACAGTAAAGTTAATAAACTTTGCATCAGACCATACTGTCTGCATATATAGTTGAAAGTGACAGTCTTGTTACATCCAGGCTCCATGTTTTATCATATCTGAGCACAGATTTTAGCAAAAAGAAGTATATCTCCATCTCCCATATTATTTATATGCTTTTAAATATGCAAATGTGGGGAACGGCCTAAACTGGCAATCTGTTTTTTTAAGCATAACATTGCTAAAGACCATTTTATCCACATGCGTTATGCTATTTGAAACTTATATTTCCATCAAAAGTACATTTATAACCTGTTAAAGTTTGTTTGATAACTTAACAACTTCAGAAAATTGTGGTAAGTGAAAAATATTACATTTGATATAAGGCCTCATCCTAATTGAAAACCTCTATTTTTTGGCACAGGCTCATATAAAATTAACTTCTGGCCATTTTGCATAAGTCTGATACATGAAATATGCTTTCTGCTGCTTTAAATAGATGTTAACTTATACATAGAGACATTAAAAAGTGTTAGTTTTGGTATCTTTTGGTTTTTAGAAGCTCAAATTTGATAGTTTTAATTGTTCTAATTCAACGCCACAATTCAGCACCCAAAATTCAGATATAAAAAATGCCACATTTTTTTTATTTGGTATCATATGGCTTTGAAACTTTGTAACCTGTTTTATAATATACTAAGCTTGGATCATGCCAAGTTTTATTAGAATTGGTCAAGTTTTAGGCCCCTAATAGGCCCAAGACCACAATTAATGACCCCGCTTTTCGTTGTCCACGAATATAGTTCCTTTTAATTAGAGTGTATTTTTCCTTAATTTTTTTTCTTTCCTTTCCTCACTCATTCCTTAAATCTTTTTGGGTGGAAATGAAAGAAGAGAGGTCAAATAAATTTTTGGGGGTTGTATTTTAACTGATTTTGATATGGAATGAGTGATTAGGTCAAGTGCAAAAAGGTGATATTTACAGTTTTCGGAACATCTCTTGACTTGTCAATAGGGGTATGGATGTGTATTGGCTAAATTTGTAAAAGTGATTGCTTCAATCTTTCTGAATTTTGGATATATATTTGGACTAGGACAATACATTACACACACAAAAAATTGGACAAAAGTGCATGGTGCAATTTTTTTAATGATGCAAAAGGTTATAAAGAACTGATAGAGGAATTAATTGTGGTCTGTGGCCTAAGAGGTGCATTTCAGCAAATTTAGAATTTTTACTTTGGCATCTTTTCTGAATGATCTATTGGTATTGATTTGTCAAACTATATGAGAAGAAATGATTTTCACTTTCATTTGATAGAAATTTTGTGAAAATGTCACTTTTCAGGTTAAATGCCTAAAATGTAGCTTTTTCACTTTTTTCACTATTTTTTCAAAAACAGCATGCTTAATTTCTCTCTGACAGTTTTTTTCTGATATCTATTTGTGTTTGTGGTATTTATTTCAGTTGTTTAACTTAATTGTGAACTCTGAACACAAAAAAAAGTAGATAAAAACATAAAAAGAGTGCAAAATGTGCTGTTTTAATAGTCTAAGTCTAACGGTCAGTATACACAGCAGGTGAAATGTGAAGTTCTATGCACTTAAAAGTTGTATTCCAAAACAGATTGCACTGAACCTACATCAAAAACACTTATTACTGGTTGCTTAACCATTTCTGTTTCACAGACTACCTTTACTTTCTTCTGTTGGATAGCTAGTGGTTTAAATATTGGCCTTTTGAGGCTGACATTTCATTCAGTTTTTAAACAGTAAAGTTAATAAACTTTGCATCAGACCATACTGTCTGCATATATAGTTGAAAGTGACAGTCTTGTTACATCCAGGCTCCATGTTTTATCATATCTGAGCACAGATTTTAGCAAAAAGAAGTATATCTCCATCTCCCATATTATTTATATGCTTTTAAATATGCAAATGTGGGGAACGGCCTAAACTGGCAATCTGTTTTTTTAAGCATAACATTGCTAAAGACCATTTTATCCACATGCGTTATGCTATTTGAAACTTATATTTCCATCAAAAGTACATTTATAACCTGTTAAAGTTTGTTTGATAACTTAACAACTTCAGAAAATTGTGGTAAGTGAAAAATATTACATTTGATATAAGGCCTCATCCTAATTGAAAACCTCTATTTTTTGGCACAGGCTCATATAAAATTAACTTCTGGCCATTTTGCATAAGTCTGATACATGAAATATGCTTTCTGCTGCTTTAAATAGATGTTAACTTATACATAGAGACATTAAAAAGTGTTAGTTTTGGTATCTTTTGGTTTTTAGAAGCTCAAATTTGATAGTTTTAATTGTTCTAATTCAACGCCACAATTCAGCACCCAAAATTCAGATATAAAAAATGCCACATTTTTTTTATTTGGTATCATATGGCTTTGAAACTTTGTAACCTGTTTTATAATATACTAAGCTTGGATCATGCCAAGTTTTATTAGAATTGGTCAAGTTTTAGGCCCCTAATAGGCCCAAGACCACAATTAATGACCCCGCTTTTCGTTGTCCACGAATATAGTTCCTTTTAATTAGAGTGTATTTTTCCTTAATTTTTTTTCTTTCCTTTCCTCACTCATTCCTTAAATCTTTTTGGGTGGAAATGAAAGAAGAGAGGTCAAATAAATTTTTGGGGGTTGTATTTTAACTGATTTTGATATGGAATGAGTGATTAGGTCAAGTGCAAAAAGGTGATATTTACAGTTTTCGGAACATCTCTTGACTTGTCAATAGGGGTATGGATGTGTATTGGCTAAATTTGTAAAAGTGATTGCTTCAATCTTTCTGAATTTTGGATATATATTTGGACTAGGACAATACATTACACACACAAAAAATTGGACAAAAGTGCATGGTGCAATTTTTTTAATGATGCAAAAGGTTATAAAGAACTGATAGAGGAATTAATTGTGGTCTGTGGCCTAAGAGGTGCATTTCAGCAAATTTAGAATTTTTACTTTGGCATCTTTTCTGAATGATCTATTGGTATTGATTTGTCAAACTATATGAGAAGAAATGATTTTCACTTTCATTTGATAGAAATTTTGTGAAAATGTCACTTTTCAGGTTAAATGCCTAAAATGTAGCTTTTTCACTTTTTTCACTATTTTTTCAAAAACAGCATGCTTAATTTCTCTCTGACAGTTTTTTTCTGATATCTATTTGTGTTTGTGGTATTTATTTCAGTTGTTTAACTTAATTGTGAACTCTGAACACAAAAAAAAGTAGATAAAAACATAAAAAGAGTGCAAAATGTGCTGTTTTAATAGTCTAAGTCTAACGGTCAGTATACACAGCAGGTGAAATGTGAAGTTCTATGCACTTAAAAGTTGTATTCCAAAACAGATTGCACTGAACCTACATCAAAAACACTTATTACTGGTTGCTTAACCATTTCTGTTTCACAGACTACCTTTACTTTCTTCTGTTGGATAGCTAGTGGTTTAAATATTGGCCTTTTGAGGCTGACATTTCATTCAGTTTTTAAACAGTAAAGTTAATAAACTTTGCATCAGACCATACTGTCTGCATATATAGTTGAAAGTGACAGTCTTGTTACATCCAGGCTCCATGTTTTATCATATCTGAGCACAGATTTTAGCAAAAAGAAGTATATCTCCATCTCCCATATTATTTATATGCTTTTAAATATGCAAATGTGGGGAACGGCCTAAACTGGCAATCTGTTTTTTTAAGCATAACATTGCTAAAGACCATTTTATCCACATGCGTTATGCTATTTGAAACTTATATTTCCATCAAAAGTACATTTATAACCTGTTAAAGTTTGTTTGATAACTTAACAACTTCAGAAAATTGTGGTAAGTGAAAAATATTACATTTGATATAAGGCCTCATCCTAATTGAAAACCTCTATTTTTTGGCACAGGCTCATATAAAATTAACTTCTGGCCATTTTGCATAAGTCTGATACATGAAATATGCTTTCTGCTGCTTTAAATAGATGTTAACTTATACATAGAGACATTAAAAAGTGTTAGTTTTGGTATCTTTTGGTTTTTAGAAGCTCAAATTTGATAGTTTTAATTGTTCTAATTCAACGCCACAATTCAGCACCCAAAATTCAGATATAAAAAATGCCACATTTTTTTTATTTGGTATCATATGGCTTTGAAACTTTGTAACCTGTTTTATAATATACTAAGCTTGGATCATGCCAAGTTTTATTAGAATTGGTCAAGTTTTAGGCCCCTAATAGGCCCAAGACCACAATTAATGACCCCGCTTTTCGTTGTCCACGAATATAGTTCCTTTTAATTAGAGTGTATTTTTCCTTAATTTTTTTTCTTTCCTTTCCTCACTCATTCCTTAAATCTTTTTGGGTGGAAATGAAAGAAGAGAGGTCAAATAAATTTTTGGGGGTTGTATTTTAACTGATTTTGATATGGAATGAGTGATTAGGTCAAGTGCAAAAAGGTGATATTTACAGTTTTCGGAACATCTCTTGACTTGTCAATAGGGGTATGGATGTGTATTGGCTAAATTTGTAAAAGTGATTGCTTCAATCTTTCTGAATTTTGGATATATATTTGGACTAGGACAATACATTACACACACAAAAAATTGGACAAAAGTGCATGGTGCAATTTTTTTAATGATGCAAAAGGTTATAAAGAACTGATAGAGGAATTAATTGTGGTCTGTGGCCTAAGAGGTGCATTTCAGCAAATTTAGAATTTTTACTTTGGCATCTTTTCTGAATGATCTATTGGTATTGATTTGTCAAACTATATGAGAAGAAATGATTTTCACTTTCATTTGATAGAAATTTTGTGAAAATGTCACTTTTCAGGTTAAATGCCTAAAATGTAGCTTTTTCACTTTTTTCACTATTTTTTCAAAAACAGCATGCTTAATTTCTCTCTGACAGTTTTTTTCTGATATCTATTTGTGTTTGTGGTATTTATTTCAGTTGTTTAACTTAATTGTGAACTCTGAACACAAAAAAAAGTAGATAAAAACATAAAAAGAGTGCAAAATGTGCTGTTTTAATAGTCTAAGTCTAACGGTCAGTATACACAGCAGGTGAAATGTGAAGTTCTATGCACTTAAAAGTTGTATTCCAAAACAGATTGCACTGAACCTACATCAAAAACACTTATTACTGGTTGCTTAACCATTTCTGTTTCACAGACTACCTTTACTTTCTTCTGTTGGATAGCTAGTGGTTTAAATATTGGCCTTTTGAGGCTGACATTTCATTCAGTTTTTAAACAGTAAAGTTAATAAACTTTGCATCAGACCATACTGTCTGCATATATAGTTGAAAGTGACAGTCTTGTTACATCCAGGCTCCATGTTTTATCATATCTGAGCACAGATTTTAGCAAAAAGAAGTATATCTCCATCTCCCATATTATTTATATGCTTTTAAATATGCAAATGTGGGGAACGGCCTAAACTGGCAATCTGTTTTTTTAAGCATAACATTGCTAAAGACCATTTTATCCACATGCGTTATGCTATTTGAAACTTATATTTCCATCAAAAGTACATTTATAACCTGTTAAAGTTTGTTTGATAACTTAACAACTTCAGAAAATTGTGGTAAGTGAAAAATATTACATTTGATATAAGGCCTCATCCTAATTGAAAACCTCTATTTTTTGGCACAGGCTCATATAAAATTAACTTCTGGCCATTTTGCATAAGTCTGATACATGAAATATGCTTTCTGCTGCTTTAAATAGATGTTAACTTATACATAGAGACATTAAAAAGTGTTAGTTTTGGTATCTTTTGGTTTTTAGAAGCTCAAATTTGATAGTTTTAATTGTTCTAATTCAACGCCACAATTCAGCACCCAAAATTCAGATATAAAAAATGCCACATTTTTTTTATTTGGTATCATATGGCTTTGAAACTTTGTAACCTGTTTTATAATATACTAAGCTTGGATCATGCCAAGTTTTATTAGAATTGGTCAAGTTTTAGGCCCCTAATAGGCCCAAGACCACAATTAATGACCCCGCTTTTCGTTGTCCACGAATATAGTTCCTTTTAATTAGAGTGTATTTTTCCTTAATTTTTTTTCTTTCCTTTCCTCACTCATTCCTTAAATCTTTTTGGGTGGAAATGAAAGAAGAGAGGTCAAATAAATTTTTGGGGGTTGTATTTTAACTGATTTTGATATGGAATGAGTGATTAGGTCAAGTGCAAAAAGGTGATATTTACAGTTTTCGGAACATCTCTTGACTTGTCAATAGGGGTATGGATGTGTATTGGCTAAATTTGTAAAAGTGATTGCTTCAATCTTTCTGAATTTTGGATATATATTTGGACTAGGACAATACATTACACACACAAAAAATTGGACAAAAGTGCATGGTGCAATTTTTTTAATGATGCAAAAGGTTATAAAGAACTGATAGAGGAATTAATTGTGGTCTGTGGCCTAAGAGGTGCATTTCAGCAAATTTAGAATTTTTACTTTGGCATCTTTTCTGAATGATCTATTGGTATTGATTTGTCAAACTATATGAGAAGAAATGATTTTCACTTTCATTTGATAGAAATTTTGTGAAAATGTCACTTTTCAGGTTAAATGCCTAAAATGTAGCTTTTTCACTTTTTTCACTATTTTTTCAAAAACAGCATGCTTAATTTCTCTCTGACAGTTTTTTTCTGATATCTATTTGTGTTTGTGGTATTTATTTCAGTTGTTTAACTTAATTGTGAACTCTGAACACAAAAAAAAGTAGATAAAAACATAAAAAGAGTGCAAAATGTGCTGTTTTAATAGTCTAAGTCTAACGGTCAGTATACACAGCAGGTGAAATGTGAAGTTCTATGCACTTAAAAGTTGTATTCCAAAACAGATTGCACTGAACCTACATCAAAAACACTTATTACTGGTTGCTTAACCATTTCTGTTTCACAGACTACCTTTACTTTCTTCTGTTGGATAGCTAGTGGTTTAAATATTGGCCTTTTGAGGCTGACATTTCATTCAGTTTTTAAACAGTAAAGTTAATAAACTTTGCATCAGACCATACTGTCTGCATATATAGTTGAAAGTGACAGTCTTGTTACATCCAGGCTCCATGTTTTATCATATCTGAGCACAGATTTTAGCAAAAAGAAGTATATCTCCATCTCCCATATTATTTATATGCTTTTAAATATGCAAATGTGGGGAACGGCCTAAACTGGCAATCTGTTTTTTTAAGCATAACATTGCTAAAGACCATTTTATCCACATGCGTTATGCTATTTGAAACTTATATTTCCATCAAAAGTACATTTATAACCTGTTAAAGTTTGTTTGATAACTTAACAACTTCAGAAAATTGTGGTAAGTGAAAAATATTACATTTGATATAAGGCCTCATCCTAATTGAAAACCTCTATTTTTTGGCACAGGCTCATATAAAATTAACTTCTGGCCATTTTGCATAAGTCTGATACATGAAATATGCTTTCTGCTGCTTTAAATAGATGTTAACTTATACATAGAGACATTAAAAAGTGTTAGTTTTGGTATCTTTTGGTTTTTAGAAGCTCAAATTTGATAGTTTTAATTGTTCTAATTCAACGCCACAATTCAGCACCCAAAATTCAGATATAAAAAATGCCACATTTTTTTTATTTGGTATCATATGGCTTTGAAACTTTGTAACCTGTTTTATAATATACTAAGCTTGGATCATGCCAAGTTTTATTAGAATTGGTCAAGTTTTAGGCCCCTAATAGGCCCAAGACCACAATTAATGACCCCGCTTTTCGTTGTCCACGAATATAGTTCCTTTTAATTAGAGTGTATTTTTCCTTAATTTTTTTTCTTTCCTTTCCTCACTCATTCCTTAAATCTTTTTGGGTGGAAATGAAAGAAGAGAGGTCAAATAAATTTTTGGGGGTTGTATTTTAACTGATTTTGATATGGAATGAGTGATTAGGTCAAGTGCAAAAAGGTGATATTTACAGTTTTCGGAACATCTCTTGACTTGTCAATAGGGGTATGGATGTGTATTGGCTAAATTTGTAAAAGTGATTGCTTCAATCTTTCTGAATTTTGGATATATATTTGGACTAGGACAATACATTACACACACAAAAAATTGGACAAAAGTGCATGGTGCAATTTTTTTAATGATGCAAAAGGTTATAAAGAACTGATAGAGGAATTAATTGTGGTCTGTGGCCTAAGAGGTGCATTTCAGCAAATTTAGAATTTTTACTTTGGCATCTTTTCTGAATGATCT
Organism: Mytilus galloprovincialis; assembly: GCF_965363235.1. Classification (NCBI taxonomy): domain Eukaryota; kingdom Metazoa; phylum Mollusca; class Bivalvia; order Mytilida; family Mytilidae; genus Mytilus; species Mytilus galloprovincialis. The sequence goes on from NW_027468066.1 coordinate 39,279, forward strand.
ATTGGTATTGATTTGTCAAACTATATGAGAAGAAATGATTTTCACTTTCATTTGATAGAAATTTTGTGAAAATGTCACTTTTCAGGTTAAATGCCTAAAATGTAGCTTTTTCACTTTTTTCACTATTTTTTCAAAAACAGCATGCTTAATTTCTCTCTGACAGTTTTTTTCTGATATCTATTTGTGTTTGTGGTATTTATTTCAGTTGTTTAACTTAATTGTGAACTCTGAACACAAAAAAAAGTAGATAAAAACATAAAAAGAGTGCAAAATGTGCTGTTTTAATAGTCTAAGTCTAACGGTCAGTATACACAGCAGGTGAAATGTGAAGTTCTATGCACTTAAAAGTTGTATTCCAAAACAGATTGCACTGAACCTACATCAAAAACACTTATTACTGGTTGCTTAACCATTTCTGTTTCACAGACTACCTTTACTTTCTTCTGTTGGATAGCTAGTGGTTTAAATATTGGCCTTTTGAGGCTGACATTTCATTCAGTTTTTAAACAGTAAAGTTAATAAACTTTGCATCAGACCATACTGTCTGCATATATAGTTGAAAGTGACAGTCTTGTTACATCCAGGCTCCATGTTTTATCATATCTGAGCACAGATTTTAGCAAAAAGAAGTATATCTCCATCTCCCATATTATTTATATGCTTTTAAATATGCAAATGTGGGGAACGGCCTAAACTGGCAATCTGTTTTTTTAAGCATAACATTGCTAAAGACCATTTTATCCACATGCGTTATGCTATTTGAAACTTATATTTCCATCAAAAGTACATTTATAACCTGTTAAAGTTTGTTTGATAACTTAACAACTTCAGAAAATTGTGGTAAGTGAAAAATATTACATTTGATATAAGGCCTCATCCTAATTGAAAACCTCTATTTTTTGGCACAGGCTCATATAAAATTAACTTCTGGCCATTTTGCATAAGTCTGATACATGAAATATGCTTTCTGCTGCTTTAAATAGATGTTAACTTATACATAGAGACATTAAAAAGTGTTAGTTTTGGTATCTTTTGGTTTTTAGAAGCTCAAATTTGATAGTTTTAATTGTTCTAATTCAACGCCACAATTCAGCACCCAAAATTCAGATATAAAAAATGCCACATTTTTTTTATTTGGTATCATATGGCTTTGAAACTTTGTAACCTGTTTTATAATATACTAAGCTTGGATCATGCCAAGTTTTATTAGAATTGGTCAAGTTTTAGGCCCCTAATAGGCCCAAGACCACAATTAATGACCCCGCTTTTCGTTGTCCACGAATATAGTTCCTTTTAATTAGAGTGTATTTTTCCTTAATTTTTTTTCTTTCCTTTCCTCACTCATTCCTTAAATCTTTTTGGGTGGAAATGAAAGAAGAGAGGTCAAATAAATTTTTGGGGGTTGTATTTTAACTGATTTTGATATGGAATGAGTGATTAGGTCAAGTGCAAAAAGGTGATATTTACAGTTTTCGGAACATCTCTTGACTTGTCAATAGGGGTATGGATGTGTATTGGCTAAATTTGTAAAAGTGATTGCTTCAATCTTTCTGAATTTTGGATATATATTTGGACTAGGACAATACATTACACACACAAAAAATTGGACAAAAGTGCATGGTGCAATTTTTTTAATGATGCAAAAGGTTATAAAGAACTGATAGAGGAATTAATTGTGGTCTGTGGCCTAAGAGGTGCATTTCAGCAAATTTAGAATTTTTACTTTGGCATCTTTTCTGAATGATCTATTGGTATTGATTTGTCAAACTATATGAGAAGAAATGATTTTCACTTTCATTTGATAGAAATTTTGTGAAAATGTCACTTTTCAGGTTAAATGCCTAAAATGTAGCTTTTTCACTTTTTTCACTATTTTTTCAAAAACAGCATGCTTAATTTCTCTCTGACAGTTTTTTTCTGATATCTATTTGTGTTTGTGGTATTTATTTCAGTTGTTTAACTTAATTGTGAACTCTGAACACAAAAAAAAGTAGATAAAAACATAAAAAGAGTGCAAAATGTGCTGTTTTAATAGTCTAAGTCTAACGGTCAGTATACACAGCAGGTGAAATGTGAAGTTCTATGCACTTAAAAGTTGTATTCCAAAACAGATTGCACTGAACCTACATCAAAAACACTTATTACTGGTTGCTTAACCATTTCTGTTTCACAGACTACCTTTACTTTCTTCTGTTGGATAGCTAGTGGTTTAAATATTGGCCTTTTGAGGCTGACATTTCATTCAGTTTTTAAACAGTAAAGTTAATAAACTTTGCATCAGACCATACTGTCTGCATATATAGTTGAAAGTGACAGTCTTGTTACATCCAGGCTCCATGTTTTATCATATCTGAGCACAGATTTTAGCAAAAAGAAGTATATCTCCATCTCCCATATTATTTATATGCTTTTAAATATGCAAATGTGGGGAACGGCCTAAACTGGCAATCTGTTTTTTTAAGCATAACATTGCTAAAGACCATTTTATCCACATGCGTTATGCTATTTGAAACTTATATTTCCATCAAAAGTACATTTATAACCTGTTAAAGTTTGTTTGATAACTTAACAACTTCAGAAAATTGTGGTAAGTGAAAAATATTACATTTGATATAAGGCCTCATCCTAATTGAAAACCTCTATTTTTTGGCACAGGCTCATATAAAATTAACTTCTGGCCATTTTGCATAAGTCTGATACATGAAATATGCTTTCTGCTGCTTTAAATAGATGTTAACTTATACATAGAGACATTAAAAAGTGTTAGTTTTGGTATCTTTTGGTTTTTAGAAGCTCAAATTTGATAGTTTTAATTGTTCTAATTCAACGCCACAATTCAGCACCCAAAATTCAGATATAAAAAATGCCACATTTTTTTTATTTGGTATCATATGGCTTTGAAACTTTGTAACCTGTTTTATAATATACTAAGCTTGGATCATGCCAAGTTTTATTAGAATTGGTCAAGTTTTAGGCCCCTAATAGGCCCAAGACCACAATTAATGACCCCGCTTTTCGTTGTCCACGAATATAGTTCCTTTTAATTAGAGTGTATTTTTCCTTAATTTTTTTTCTTTCCTTTCCTCACTCATTCCTTAAATCTTTTTGGGTGGAAATGAAAGAAGAGAGGTCAAATAAATTTTTGGGGGTTGTATTTTAACTGATTTTGATATGGAATGAGTGATTAGGTCAAGTGCAAAAAGGTGATATTTACAGTTTTCGGAACATCTCTTGACTTGTCAATAGGGGTATGGATGTGTATTGGCTAAATTTGTAAAAGTGATTGCTTCAATCTTTCTGAATTTTGGATATATATTTGGACTAGGACAATACATTACACACACAAAAAATTGGACAAAAGTGCATGGTGCAATTTTTTTAATGATGCAAAAGGTTATAAAGAACTGATAGAGGAATTAATTGTGGTCTGTGGCCTAAGAGGTGCATTTCAGCAAATTTAGAATTTTTACTTTGGCATCTTTTCTGAATGATCTATTGGTATTGATTTGTCAAACTATATGAGAAGAAATGATTTTCACTTTCATTTGATAGAAATTTTGTGAAAATGTCACTTTTCAGGTTAAATGCCTAAAATGTAGCTTTTTCACTTTTTTCACTATTTTTTCAAAAACAGCATGCTTAATTTCTCTCTGACAGTTTTTTTCTGATATCTATTTGTGTTTGTGGTATTTATTTCAGTTGTTTAACTTAATTGTGAACTCTGAACACAAAAAAAAGTAGATAAAAACATAAAAAGAGTGCAAAATGTGCTGTTTTAATAGTCTAAGTCTAACGGTCAGTATACACAGCAGGTGAAATGTGAAGTTCTATGCACTTAAAAGTTGTATTCCAAAACAGATTGCACTGAACCTACATCAAAAACACTTATTACTGGTTGCTTAACCATTTCTGTTTCACAGACTACCTTTACTTTCTTCTGTTGGATAGCTAGTGGTTTAAATATTGGCCTTTTGAGGCTGACATTTCATTCAGTTTTTAAACAGTAAAGTTAATAAACTTTGCATCAGACCATACTGTCTGCATATATAGTTGAAAGTGACAGTCTTGTTACATCCAGGCTCCATGTTTTATCATATCTGAGCACAGATTTTAGCAAAAAGAAGTATATCTCCATCTCCCATATTATTTATATGCTTTTAAATATGCAAATGTGGGGAACGGCCTAAACTGGCAATCTGTTTTTTTAAGCATAACATTGCTAAAGACCATTTTATCCACATGCGTTATGCTATTTGAAACTTATATTTCCATCAAAAGTACATTTATAACCTGTTAAAGTTTGTTTGATAACTTAACAACTTCAGAAAATTGTGGTAAGTGAAAAATATTACATTTGATATAAGGCCTCATCCTAATTGAAAACCTCTATTTTTTGGCACAGGCTCATATAAAATTAACTTCTGGCCATTTTGCATAAGTCTGATACATGAAATATGCTTTCTGCTGCTTTAAATAGATGTTAACTTATACATAGAGACATTAAAAAGTGTTAGTTTTGGTATCTTTTGGTTTTTAGAAGCTCAAATTTGATAGTTTTAATTGTTCTAATTCAACGCCACAATTCAGCACCCAAAATTCAGATATAAAAAATGCCACATTTTTTTTATTTGGTATCATATGGCTTTGAAACTTTGTAACCTGTTTTATAATATACTAAGCTTGGATCATGCCAAGTTTTATTAGAATTGGTCAAGTTTTAGGCCCCTAATAGGCCCAAGACCACAATTAATGACCCCGCTTTTCGTTGTCCACGAATATAGTTCCTTTTAATTAGAGTGTATTTTTCCTTAATTTTTTTTCTTTCCTTTCCTCACTCATTCCTTAAATCTTTTTGGGTGGAAATGAAAGAAGAGAGGTCAAATAAATTTTTGGGGGTTGTATTTTAACTGATTTTGATATGGAATGAGTGATTAGGTCAAGTGCAAAAAGGTGATATTTACAGTTTTCGGAACATCTCTTGACTTGTCAATAGGGGTATGGATGTGTATTGGCTAAATTTGTAAAAGTGATTGCTTCAATCTTTCTGAATTTTGGATATATATTTGGACTAGGACAATACATTACACACACAAAAAATTGGACAAAAGTGCATGGTGCAATTTTTTTAATGATGCAAAAGGTTATAAAGAACTGATAGAGGAATTAATTGTGGTCTGTGGCCTAAGAGGTGCATTTCAGCAAATTTAGAATTTTTACTTTGGCATCTTTTCTGAATGATCTATTGGTATTGATTTGTCAAACTATATGAGAAGAAATGATTTTCACTTTCATTTGATAGAAATTTTGTGAAAATGTCACTTTTCAGGTTAAATGCCTAAAATGTAGCTTTTTCACTTTTTTCACTATTTTTTCAAAAACAGCATGCTTAATTTCTCTCTGACAGTTTTTTTCTGATATCTATTTGTGTTTGTGGTATTTATTTCAGTTGTTTAACTTAATTGTGAACTCTGAACACAAAAAAAAGTAGATAAAAACATAAAAAGAGTGCAAAATGTGCTGTTTTAATAGTCTAAGTCTAACGGTCAGTATACACAGCAGGTGAAATGTGAAGTTCTATGCACTTAAAAGTTGTATTCCAAAACAGATTGCACTGAACCTACATCAAAAACACTTATTACTGGTTGCTTAACCATTTCTGTTTCACAGACTACCTTTACTTTCTTCTGTTGGATAGCTAGTGGTTTAAATATTGGCCTTTTGAGGCTGACATTTCATTCAGTTTTTAAACAGTAAAGTTAATAAACTTTGCATCAGACCATACTGTCTGCATATATAGTTGAAAGTGACAGTCTTGTTACATCCAGGCTCCATGTTTTATCATATCTGAGCACAGATTTTAGCAAAAAGAAGTATATCTCCATCTCCCATATTATTTATATGCTTTTAAATATGCAAATGTGGGGAACGGCCTAAACTGGCAATCTGTTTTTTTAAGCATAACATTGCTAAAGACCATTTTATCCACATGCGTTATGCTATTTGAAACTTATATTTCCATCAAAAGTACATTTATAACCTGTTAAAGTTTGTTTGATAACTTAACAACTTCAGAAAATTGTGGTAAGTGAAAAATATTACATTTGATATAAGGCCTCATCCTAATTGAAAACCTCTATTTTTTGGCACAGGCTCATATAAAATTAACTTCTGGCCATTTTGCATAAGTCTGATACATGAAATATGCTTTCTGCTGCTTTAAATAGATGTTAACTTATACATAGAGACATTAAAAAGTGTTAGTTTTGGTATCTTTTGGTTTTTAGAAGCTCAAATTTGATAGTTTTAATTGTTCTAATTCAACGCCACAATTCAGCACCCAAAATTCAGATATAAAAAATGCCACATTTTTTTTATTTGGTATCATATGGCTTTGAAACTTTGTAACCTGTTTTATAATATACTAAGCTTGGATCATGCCAAGTTTTATTAGAATTGGTCAAGTTTTAGGCCCCTAATAGGCCCAAGACCACAATTAATGACCCCGCTTTTCGTTGTCCACGAATATAGTTCCTTTTAATTAGAGTGTATTTTTCCTTAATTTTTTTTCTTTCCTTTCCTCACTCATTCCTTAAATCTTTTTGGGTGGAAATGAAAGAAGAGAGGTCAAATAAATTTTTGGGGGTTGTATTTTAACTGATTTTGATATGGAATGAGTGATTAGGTCAAGTGCAAAAAGGTGATATTTACAGTTTTCGGAACATCTCTTGACTTGTCAATAGGGGTATGGATGTGTATTGGCTAAATTTGTAAAAGTGATTGCTTCAATCTTTCTGAATTTTGGATATATATTTGGACTAGGACAATACATTACACACACAAAAAATTGGACAAAAGTGCATGGTGCAATTTTTTTAATGATGCAAAAGGTTATAAAGAACTGATAGAGGAATTAATTGTGGTCTGTGGCCTAAGAGGTGCATTTCAGCAAATTTAGAATTTTTACTTTGGCATCTTTTCTGAATGATCTATTGGTATTGATTTGTCAAACTATATGAGAAGAAATGATTTTCACTTTCATTTGATAGAAATTTTGTGAAAATGTCACTTTTCAGGTTAAATGCCTAAAATGTAGCTTTTTCACTTTTTTCACTATTTTTTCAAAAACAGCATGCTTAATTTCTCTCTGACAGTTTTTTTCTGATATCTATTTGTGTTTGTGGTATTTATTTCAGTTGTTTAACTTAATTGTGAACTCTGAACACAAAAAAAAGTAGATAAAAACATAAAAAGAGTGCAAAATGTGCTGTTTTAATAGTCTAAGTCTAACGGTCAGTATACACAGCAGGTGAAATGTGAAGTTCTATGCACTTAAAAGTTGTATTCCAAAACAGATTGCACTGAACCTACATCAAAAACACTTATTACTGGTTGCTTAACCATTTCTGTTTCACAGACTACCTTTACTTTCTTCTGTTGGATAGCTAGTGGTTTAAATATTGGCCTTTTGAGGCTGACATTTCATTCAGTTTTTAAACAGTAAAGTTAATAAACTTTGCATCAGACCATACTGTCTGCATATATAGTTGAAAGTGACAGTCTTGTTACATCCAGGCTCCATGTTTTATCATATCTGAGCACAGATTTTAGCAAAAAGAAGTATATCTCCATCTCCCATATTATTTATATGCTTTTAAATATGCAAATGTGGGGAACGGCCTAAACTGGCAATCTGTTTTTTTAAGCATAACATTGCTAAAGACCATTTTATCCACATGCGTTATGCTATTTGAAACTTATATTTCCATCAAAAGTACATTTATAACCTGTTAAAGTTTGTTTGATAACTTAACAACTTCAGAAAATTGTGGTAAGTGAAAAATATTACATTTGATATAAGGCCTCATCCTAATTGAAAACCTCTATTTTTTGGCACAGGCTCATATAAAATTAACTTCTGGCCATTTTGCATAAGTCTGATACATGAAATATGCTTTCTGCTGCTTTAAATAGATGTTAACTTATACATAGAGACATTAAAAAGTGTTAGTTTTGGTATCTTTTGGTTTTTAGAAGCTCAAATTTGATAGTTTTAATTGTTCTAATTCAACGCCACAATTCAGCACCCAAAATTCAGATATAAAAAATGCCACATTTTTTTTATTTGGTATCATATGGCTTTGAAACTTTGTAACCTGTTTTATAATATACTAAGCTTGGATCATGCCAAGTTTTATTAGAATTGGTCAAGTTTTAGGCCCCTAATAGGCCCAAGACCACAATTAATGACCCCGCTTTTCGTTGTCCACGAATATAGTTCCTTTTAATTAGAGTGTATTTTTCCTTAATTTTTTTTCTTTCCTTTCCTCACTCATTCCTTAAATCTTTTTGGGTGGAAATGAAAGAAGAGAGGTCAAATAAATTTTTGGGGGTTGTATTTTAACTGATTTTGATATGGAATGAGTGATTAGGTCAAGTGCAAAAAGGTGATATTTACAGTTTTCGGAACATCTCTTGACTTGTCAATAGGGGTATGGATGTGTATTGGCTAAATTTGTAAAAGTGATTGCTTCAATCTTTCTGAATTTTGGATATATATTTGGACTAGGACAATACATTACACACACAAAAAATTGGACAAAAGTGCATGGTGCAATTTTTTTAATGATGCAAAAGGTTATAAAGAACTGATAGAGGAATTAATTGTGGTCTGTGGCCTAAGAGGTGCATTTCAGCAAATTTAGAATTTTTACTTTGGCATCTTTTCTGAATGATCTATTGGTATTGATTTGTCAAACTATATGAGAAGAAATGATTTTCACTTTCATTTGATAGAAATTTTGTGAAAATGTCACTTTTCAGGTTAAATGCCTAAAATGTAGCTTTTTCACTTTTTTCACTATTTTTTCAAAAACAGCATGCTTAATTTCTCTCTGACAGTTTTTTTCTGATATCTATTTGTGTTTGTGGTATTTATTTCAGTTGTTTAACTTAATTGTGAACTCTGAACACAAAAAAAAGTAGATAAAAACATAAAAAGAGTGCAAAATGTGCTGTTTTAATAGTCTAAGTCTAACGGTCAGTATACACAGCAGGTGAAATGTGAAGTTCTATGCACTTAAAAGTTGTATTCCAAAACAGATTGCACTGAACCTACATCAAAAACACTTATTACTGGTTGCTTAACCATTTCTGTTTCACAGACTACCTTTACTTTCTTCTGTTGGATAGCTAGTGGTTTAAATATTGGCCTTTTGAGGCTGACATTTCATTCAGTTTTTAAACAGTAAAGTTAATAAACTTTGCATCAGACCATACTGTCTGCATATATAGTTGAAAGTGACAGTCTTGTTACATCCAGGCTCCATGTTTTATCATATCTGAGCACAGATTTTAGCAAAAAGAAGTATATCTCCATCTCCCATATTATTTATATGCTTTTAAATATGCAAATGTGGGGAACGGCCTAAACTGGCAATCTGTTTTTTTAAGCATAACATTGCTAAAGACCATTTTATCCACATGCGTTATGCTATTTGAAACTTATATTTCCATCAAAAGTACATTTATAACCTGTTAAAGTTTGTTTGATAACTTAACAACTTCAGAAAATTGTGGTAAGTGAAAAATATTACATTTGATATAAGGCCTCATCCTAATTGAAAACCTCTATTTTTTGGCACAGGCTCATATAAAATTAACTTCTGGCCATTTTGCATAAGTCTGATACATGAAATATGCTTTCTGCTGCTTTAAATAGATGTTAACTTATACATAGAGACATTAAAAAGTGTTAGTTTTGGTATCTTTTGGTTTTTAGAAGCTCAAATTTGATAGTTTTAATTGTTCTAATTCAACGCCACAATTCAGCACCCAAAATTCAGATATAAAAAATGCCACATTTTTTTTATTTGGTATCATATGGCTTTGAAACTTTGTAACCTGTTTTATAATATACTAAGCTTGGATCATGCCAAGTTTTATTAGAATTGGTCAAGTTTTAGGCCCCTAATAGGCCCAAGACCACAATTAATGACCCCGCTTTTCGTTGTCCACGAATATAGTTCCTTTTAATTAGAGTGTATTTTTCCTTAATTTTTTTTCTTTCCTTTCCTCACTCATTCCTTAAATCTTTTTGGGTGGAAATGAAAGAAGAGAGGTCAAATAAATTTTTGGGGGTTGTATTTTAACTGATTTTGATATGGAATGAGTGATTAGGTCAAGTGCAAAAAGGTGATATTTACAGTTTTCGGAACATCTCTTGACTTGTCAATAGGGGTATGGATGTGTATTGGCTAAATTTGTAAAAGTGATTGCTTCAATCTTTCTGAATTTTGGATATATATTTGGACTAGGACAATACATTACACACACAAAAAATTGGACAAAAGTGCATGGTGCAATTTTTTTAATGATGCAAAAGGTTATAAAGAACTGATAGAGGAATTAATTGTGGTCTGTGGCCTAAGAGGTGCATTTCAGCAAATTTAGAATTTTTACTTTGGCATCTTTTCTGAATGATCTATTGGTATTGATTTGTCAAACTATATGAGAAGAAATGATTTTCACTTTCATTTGATAGAAATTTTGTGAAAATGTCACTTTTCAGGTTAAATGCCTAAAATGTAGCTTTTTCACTTTTTTCACTATTTTTTCAAAAACAGCATGCTTAATTTCTCTCTGACAGTTTTTTTCTGATATCTATTTGTGTTTGTGGTATTTATTTCAGTTGTTTAACTTAATTGTGAACTCTGAACACAAAAAAAAGTAGATAAAAACATAAAAAGAGTGCAAAATGTGCTGTTTTAATAGTCTAAGTCTAACGGTCAGTATACACAGCAGGTGAAATGTGAAGTTCTATGCACTTAAAAGTTGTATTCCAAAACAGATTGCACTGAACCTACATCAAAAACACTTATTACTGGTTGCTTAACCATTTCTGTTTCACAGACTACCTTTACTTTCTTCTGTTGGATAGCTAGTGGTTTAAATATTGGCCTTTTGAGGCTGACATTTCATTCAGTTTTTAAACAGTAAAGTTAATAAACTTTGCATCAGACCATACTGTCTGCATATATAGTTGAAAGTGACAGTCTTGTTACATCCAGGCTCCATGTTTTATCATATCTGAGCACAGATTTTAGCAAAAAGAAGTATATCTCCATCTCCCATATTATTTATATGCTTTTAAATATGCAAATGTGGGGAACGGCCTAAACTGGCAATCTGTTTTTTTAAGCATAACATTGCTAAAGACCATTTTATCCACATGCGTTATGCTATTTGAAACTTATATTTCCATCAAAAGTACATTTATAACCTGTTAAAGTTTGTTTGATAACTTAACAACTTCAGAAAATTGTGGTAAGTGAAAAATATTACATTTGATATAAGGCCTCATCCTAATTGAAAACCTCTATTTTTTGGCACAGGCTCATATAAAATTAACTTCTGGCCATTTTGCATAAGTCTGATACATGAAATATGCTTTCTGCTGCTTTAAATAGATGTTAACTTATACATAGAGACATTAAAAAGTGTTAGTTTTGGTATCTTTTGGTTTTTAGAAGCTCAAATTTGATAGTTTTAATTGTTCTAATTCAACGCCACAATTCAGCACCCAAAATTCAGATATAAAAAATGCCACATTTTTTTTATTTGGTATCATATGGCTTTGAAACTTTGTAACCTGTTTTATAATATACTAAGCTTGGATCATGCCAAGTTTTATTAGAATTGGTCAAGTTTTAGGCCCCTAATAGGCCCAAGACCACAATTAATGACCCCGCTTTTCGTTGTCCACGAATATAGTTCCTTTTAATTAGAGTGTATTTTTCCTTAATTTTTTTTCTTTCCTTTCCTCACTCATTCCTTAAATCTTTTTGGGTGGAAATGAAAGAAGAGAGGTCAAATAAATTTTTGGGGGTTGTATTTTAACTGATTTTGATATGGAATGAGTGATTAGGTCAAGTGCAAAAAGGTGATATTTACAGTTTTCGGAACATCTCTTGACTTGTCAATAGGGGTATGGATGTGTATTGGCTAAATTTGTAAAAGTGATTGCTTCAATCTTTCTGAATTTTGGATATATATTTGGACTAGGACAATACATTACACACACAAAAAATTGGACAAAAGTGCATGGTGCAATTTTTTTAATGATGCAAAAGGTTATAAAGAACTGATAGAGGAATTAATTGTGGTCTGTGGCCTAAGAGGTGCATTTCAGCAAATTTAGAATTTTTACTTTGGCATCTTTTCTGAATGATCTATTGGTATTGATTTGTCAAACTATATGAGAAGAAATGATTTTCACTTTCATTTGATAGAAATTTTGTGAAAATGTCACTTTTCAGGTTAAATGCCTAAAATGTAGCTTTTTCACTTTTTTCACTATTTTTTCAAAAACAGCATGCTTAATTTCTCTCTGACAGTTTTTTTCTGATATCTATTTGTGTTTGTGGTATTTATTTCAGTTGTTTAACTTAATTGTGAACTCTGAACACAAAAAAAAGTAGATAAAAACATAAAAAGAGTGCAAAATGTGCTGTTTTAATAGTCTAAGTCTAACGGTCAGTATACACAGCAGGTGAAATGTGAAGTTCTATGCACTTAAAAGTTGTATTCCAAAACAGATTGCACTGAACCTACATCAAAAACACTTATTACTGGTTGCTTAACCATTTCTGTTTCACAGACTACCTTTACTTTCTTCTGTTGGATAGCTAGTGGTTTAAATATTGGCCTTTTGAGGCTGACATTTCATTCAGTTTTTAAACAGTAAAGTTAATAAACTTTGCATCAGACCATACTGTCTGCATATATAGTTGAAAGTGACAGTCTTGTTACATCCAGGCTCCATGTTTTATCATATCTGAGCACAGATTTTAGCAAAAAGAAGTATATCTCCATCTCCCATATTATTTATATGCTTTTAAATATGCAAATGTGGGGAACGGCCTAAACTGGCAATCTGTTTTTTTAAGCATAACATTGCTAAAGACCATTTTATCCACATGCGTTATGCTATTTGAAACTTATATTTCCATCAAAAGTACATTTATAACCTGTTAAAGTTTGTTTGATAACTTAACAACTTCAGAAAATTGTGGTAAGTGAAAAATATTACATTTGATATAAGGCCTCATCCTAATTGAAAACCTCTATTTTTTGGCACAGGCTCATATAAAATTAACTTCTGGCCATTTTGCATAAGTCTGATACATGAAATATGCTTTCTGCTGCTTTAAATAGATGTTAACTTATACATAGAGACATTAAAAAGTGTTAGTTTTGGTATCTTTTGGTTTTTAGAAGCTCAAATTTGATAGTTTTAATTGTTCTAATTCAACGCCACAATTCAGCACCCAAAATTCAGATATAAAAAATGCCACATTTTTTTTATTTGGTATCATATGGCTTTGAAACTTTGTAACCTGTTTTATAATATACTAAGCTTGGATCATGCCAAGTTTTATTAGAATTGGTCAAGTTTTAGGCCCCTAATAGGCCCAAGACCACAATTAATGACCCCGCTTTTCGTTGTCCACGAATATAGTTCCTTTTAATTAGAGTGTATTTTTCCTTAATTTTTTTTCTTTCCTTTCCTCACTCATTCCTTAAATCTTTTTGGGTGGAAATGAAAGAAGAGAGGTCAAATAAATTTTTGGGGGTTGTATTTTAACTGATTTTGATATGGAATGAGTGATTAGGTCAAGTGCAAAAAGGTGATATTTACAGTTTTCGGAACATCTCTTGACTTGTCAATAGGGGTATGGATGTGTATTGGCTAAATTTGTAAAAGTGATTGCTTCAATCTTTCTGAATTTTGGATATATATTTGGACTAGGACAATACATTACACACACAAAAAATTGGACAAAAGTGCATGGTGCAATTTTTTTAATGATGCAAAAGGTTATAAAGAACTGATAGAGGAATTAATTGTGGTCTGTGGCCTAAGAGGTGCATTTCAGCAAATTTAGAATTTTTACTTTGGCATCTTTTCTGAATGATCTATTGGTATTGATTTGTCAAACTATATGAGAAGAAATGATTTTCACTTTCATTTGATAGAAATTTTGTGAAAATGTCACTTTTCAGGTTAAATGCCTAAAATGTAGCTTTTTCACTTTTTTCACTATTTTTTCAAAAACAGCATGCTTAATTTCTCTCTGACAGTTTTTTTCTGATATCTATTTGTGTTTGTGGTATTTATTTCAGTTGTTTAACTTAATTGTGAACTCTGAACACAAAAAAAAGTAGATAAAAACATAAAAAGAGTGCAAAATGTGCTGTTTTAATAGTCTAAGTCTAACGGTCAGTATACACAGCAGGTGAAATGTGAAGTTCTATGCACTTAAAAGTTGTATTCCAAAACAGATTGCACTGAACCTACATCAAAAACACTTATTACTGGTTGCTTAACCATTTCTGTTTCACAGACTACCTTTACTTTCTTCTGTTGGATAGCTAGTGGTTTAAATATTGGCCTTTTGAGGCTGACATTTCATTCAGTTTTTAAACAGTAAAGTTAATAAACTTTGCATCAGACCATACTGTCTGCATATATAGTTGAAAGTGACAGTCTTGTTACATCCAGGCTCCATGTTTTATCATATCTGAGCACAGATTTTAGCAAAAAGAAGTATATCTCCATCTCCCATATTATTTATATGCTTTTAAATATGCAAATGTGGGGAACGGCCTAAACTGGCAATCTGTTTTTTTAAGCATAACATTGCTAAAGACCATTTTATCCACATGCGTTATGCTATTTGAAACTTATATTTCCATCAAAAGTACATTTATAACCTGTTAAAGTTTGTTTGATAACTTAACAACTTCAGAAAATTGTGGTAAGTGAAAAATATTACATTTGATATAAGGCCTCATCCTAATTGAAAACCTCTATTTTTTGGCACAGGCTCATATAAAATTAACTTCTGGCCATTTTGCATAAGTCTGATACATGAAATATGCTTTCTGCTGCTTTAAATAGATGTTAACTTATACATAGAGACATTAAAAAGTGTTAGTTTTGGTATCTTTTGGTTTTTAGAAGCTCAAATTTGATAGTTTTAATTGTTCTAATTCAACGCCACAATTCAGCACCCAAAATTCAGATATAAAAAATGCCACATTTTTTTTATTTGGTATCATATGGCTTTGAAACTTTGTAACCTGTTTTATAATATACTAAGCTTGGATCATGCCAAGTTTTATTAGAATTGGTCAAGTTTTAGGCCCCTAATAGGCCCAAGACCACAATTAATGACCCCGCTTTTCGTTGTCCACGAATATAGTTCCTTTTAATTAGAGTGTATTTTTCCTTAATTTTTTTTCTTTCCTTTCCTCACTCATTCCTTAAATCTTTTTGGGTGGAAATGAAAGAAGAGAGGTCAAATAAATTTTTGGGGGTTGTATTTTAACTGATTTTGATATGGAATGAGTGATTAGGTCAAGTGCAAAAAGGTGATATTTACAGTTTTCGGAACATCTCTTGACTTGTCAATAGGGGTATGGATGTGTATTGGCTAAATTTGTAAAAGTGATTGCTTCAATCTTTCTGAATTTTGGATATATATTTGGACTAGGACAATACATTACACACACAAAAAATTGGACAAAAGTGCATGGTGCAATTTTTTTAATGATGCAAAAGGTTATAAAGAACTGATAGAGGAATTAATTGTGGTCTGTGGCCATCACATGTATGTTTTTCTGATAATTAAGAATAATAGATTACATAATTCCTAAAGACTGAGGGAAACGCCATGATTGCCCAGATTCTGCGTTTTCAAAATTATTATATGGGGGCTGTAAATGTAATGGGTCAAAAATTGTGCAAAATGACGTTTATAACGGTATTTTTTATAAAGCATGACGATTATAAATTGTACGTATCTTGGACGCTCTCCCTCCTGGGGTAGCATCAGCACCGTCAGTTGAGGCCTTTAAAGCCTCACTGACAAAGCTGAACTAAATTATCGAATTGGGGGGGGGGGGTTTGTATGCGCACCTAAGTCATGGCATAATAATCAGCTCGTTGATTGTGGCCATTATCAGGCAGAAGCAGAAGCAGAAGTATCTGGCAAAGCTATTTTAATTTTTTTCTGGGAAGCCTTCCTTAGGCTTAGTTCCTAAGTCATTGTAGGAAGGTGTCCCAGAAAAAAATTAGAATAGCCTTGCCAGATGTCATAATTATTTGCCATTTGGACTATATAGTTAAATCCCAAAATGACAACATTAAACGTAAAGGATAACTATTTGAAACCTCTGACAATTCACGATATAAAGGATATTTTGATAATCTTGGTAAAATTTTAAAACTATTTGATGATACAATAAGTAATAAAAATGATTGTTTGGCTGCGAAGAGCATTCATACCTTCAGTAATGGTCGAACCATCATGATGAATATAACAGATTATATACATGTACATGTATGTCAGTGGCGAATCCTTAAATTTTCATAAGTGGGGGCCCTCTGACTGCCTCATAGTATAGTGGGCCCGCTCAAGTCACGCTTCAGTGATTCCCTATATAAGCAACCAAATTTTTTCCCAAAAAAGGGGGCCTGGGCCCCTTGCCCCCTAAATCCACCTCTGTATGTATATATATCCTCTTCTCATTGGTTTTTATGCTGTAACCCTCTTACTGCCATTTATTTGTCAAAGTTGCATTTCGTGTGCCTGAAAATAAGACTGCTCAACGATTGTGATGTCACATGCCCAACAATCCACTGAATGATGTCGTTCAATATATGAAGTCTTGCGCTAATGACCGTTATATTTTGGAGCAATTGAAGAAAAATATGACACTGTTTAATCTTCGGGCTTTATTTGAATGAGGTACAGCAATGATTAGAAGCTTGCATGAATTAAAACATGGACATTGTGTCCCTCCATCACAGTTGGTGTGGACACATGTGTCCCTGTCGCCCCAAGAGGATTAAGAATGCATTGTGACATCACTATTTCCATTGAAAAGCATACATACATTTTGTAATACAAATTCATCATATGTATTATGATCTGACCATATTATACTGGTAAATTCCTCTATTATTGGAAGAACCCCTCGAGAACAATAGTATCCTTGTACACTCCCTATTTGGATTATTGGAGATGTCCTGAAGTTGGTTTCCCTTCTCTAACTTAATGTTTTGAAACTTATATACAATGCTTAAAACCACAAAACACAGATCAAGTTTGAATTTCGGTGGCATCAACAGTGATATTGTTTGCCTTAAATTTATGTAGAACAAAGGGTTTTCCCCTGGAGAAGAATATAATACCAATTTGAAAAAAATGGCTTAAAATTATTCCCAAAAAGACTACTTTTTCCCAAACAGTGCAGTTTCAGTAGTAAATGTGCATGAATAGTTTTAATACAAACTGAAAAAACACTCAATTATACATTTTACATACATATATAGATATAGGAAGATGTGGTGAATGTGCCTTTGAGACAACTCTCCATTCAAATAACAATTTATAAAAGTAAACCATAATAGGTCAATGTACGGCCTTCAATACTGAGCCTTGGCTCACACCTAACAAAAAGGTATTTAAAAGGGCTAAAATTGCTATATGTGCAGATTTGAGGGTCTATTTATGTATCATCACTGGCAAAAAGGGGTCTTTTTTCAAAGCAGGGTTTGACACTTGAAAGGGGGTCTGTAAATTGAAGTTTCAGTCAAATTCATGGTTTATTCTAAATTTCCCAATTTGTTGAAAATTATGCATATTTTCCCAATAAAAAAGGGTAGAGGTAGTTTTGAAAAAAGTCAACAATATCACTGCATCAATTTAGCTATTCTAGAGTTATCCCCCTTTACAAATTGTAAGATTTGGCGTTTCTGTTCTCTAACTTTAGTTTGCCTCAATCTAATATTATGAAACTTTTAAACAGGGTTATTATTACCACAAAACACAGATCAAGTTTGCAATTTGGTTGTGTCAATTAAACCGTTTAAGAGTTATGCCCCTTTACAAATGGAAAAATTATGGATTTTTTTAGTTTTTTTTCTCTCTTTAGTTTGCCTCAACCAAATGTTATAAAACTTATACACAATGGTTATTACCACAAAACACAGAGTAAGATTGCATTTTGGTGCTGTCACATCAACTGTTCTAGAGTTATCGTCTTTACAAACAAAAAATTGCTGATTTTGTTTTGTTTCCATTCTCTTATTTAAAAGTATGCCACAACCAAATGTTATGAAACTTATACACAATACTTATTACCACAAAACTCAGATCAATTACAAATATCAGAAGTGTCACCCTAGTGTTCTTCAGTTATGTCCCTTTATAACTTTATATGACATGCAAGTGGGTGCATCATCTGTCCTATGGACACATTCCCTATTTAATTTTTCAAATAATACAAGTAATAGATATTTTTTTGAGAACTCTGACCAATAATGATAAGTATATTATAATAAATCGTGATAAAAATTTAACCATTTTGTCAGCAAACTGTAGCTGAATATGACCATTTAACGCCTTTATATACATACTGTATACACATGATACATGTATAAAAATAAGTGTGACCAGTATGATAGGCCTTTTGCAATGGAAATGAATATCAATACATCCTTAGACCTACATGTTTTATGGGTTTGAAAAAATCTCTTATACAAAGTCCAATGAAGTCTGTAACTGTAATCGAGTTGTTATGAGATCCTTTCAAAACAGACCAAAGTTCATCTTATCAATCAAAGTCTTCACTTCATGACTTTCTTAAGGTTGATTTCTATCGAATGTTAAATGGTGGCTGCTACATTGTATTGTTGAAATGAGCTCACTTATTAATCTTTACTCTAAAAAAAAAAAATCCTAAATGTATCGGTAAACTTCATGATCATAGATTCTTTTGCTGATTTTTTTGAAATTGAATTGTGGAGTACTATATTGAAATAAAGACCATATAAAATTTTTGTCTTTTGCAGCATTTAAAAGATTTGTATCGAAAATAAAAGATGGAACCTTCAGCTTTAGAGGAGGACAATACCAGTATGGCTGCCAGAAGTTTGTTAACCTTGAACACTAGTACCAGTAAAGGTACACAGGAAGAGACAAGCAAAGGTACACAAGACACTTCACCAGGAAGGCCATCTCAAAATACTCAGATTTATGTAAAGTCTCAAAATGTTAGTCAGGGCAACCAAGAGAAGGTAATTGCAGTCCGTATTGATCGGTCAAACGGTAATCCTAATGTCCAGATAATGAAGTCAGGTCAAGAGATCACTGAACCTTCAAACAAACCCCAGCTTAATGTGGAGATAATGGACCTAGGTCAAGAGGTTGCTGGCCCGTCAAACAAAGCCCAGCCAAATATCCAGATTATGAAGTCCAGTCCAGAGGTTGTTGGCCTGTCGAATAGGCATAAACAACAAGTAATTCCTACTACAGAAGATGGGCCTTCTAAACATAAGCTTCAAATTGTGGATGCTACAGAAACTCACTGCAGTACAAATGAAAAGGAGGTAAGTTTGTGACCTATAGCGGTAGTTTCTTCAATCCGCCTCATTTGGACTCTGTTGGATAGTTGTCTTATTGGCAATAATATTAAGTCTTCTTAATTTGTGAAAAAAATCGCATCGAAGTCAGCTTGGAAAGGCTAAACGCTGAATAAAGCACTTCCAAAAATATATGGGTTTACAGTATTTCACTATTCAATGTCATGATGATGGAGTGAACAAAATGACCTGGATATACCCCAGCTGTAAAGAAACTAATAAAACAATCAAATATATATAAATTAACAACTTCTTATATAGAGAAAAGTCACAAAGAGCTAAAGATAACTACTGACAAGATTTGTGACTTAAAAAATGTGGCAGGTGTGCTCAACTCCAATCTTTATTAACTAAGATTGTCAGTTTTCCTGCCGCAGGTCTGTGGCCTTCACCTTCCTGCACCAATAAACTGATTGCAACGAAATAGGCAATGGTGCTGAAATTTGATTTAAACATCAATAAATCAATCAATGCATGACTTAAAAAAAAAATCTATCCCTATGTCTTAAATGTTATTGTACATGTACAATTATATAATGCCCTTCATTACAATATTATATCCATCCTATTTTCAGATTTTTGATTCAGTGACAGCAATTTTTAAAAGAAAACCAAATGTTGGTACAGATAAATATTTATCTTTGTGTAAAACCACAAATGTTGTAGCGGAATTTCAAAGTGATGAGATTAGTGTAACTGGTTCCCTGAAAGGCATTAATACAGTACACAATCTTTTAAAGGTATGTATCCATGTAGCTGGTTCCCTTAAATGCTTTTAAAGCTACATATAATAAAGAAGATGTGGTATGAATGCCAATGAGACAACTCTTCATCCAAATAATAATTTGTAAAAGTAAACCATTTTAGGTAAAAATTTGGTCTTCAACACTGAGCCTTTGCTCACACCCAACAGCAAGCTTTAAAGGGTCCCAAAAAATGGCTAGTGAAAAAACATTCAAACGGGAAAACCAACGGTCTAATCTATATAAAAACCGATAAACTAGAAACACTTTTGAACATCAACAAACAACAACCTGAACCACTGAACAGCATGTATGTTTTAGTGTTACTGGTTATTGAAAGTTATTAATACCATGCATAATCTCTATATCTAAAATGTACCTATATGTTTACATCTGTATTAGTACAAAAAGTGATTAAATTAAAAAATATTGATTTAGTTGAATGTAACATTAGCACACGGAATAGAAAACATATTTTAGTATAATTGATAATGGAAATGGGGAATGTGTCAAAGCGACAACAACCTGACCATAGAGCAGACTACAGCCAAAGGCCACCCATGGGTCTTCAATGTAACGAGAAACTCACGCACCCTGAGGCGTCCTTCAGCTGGCCCCTAAACAAATATATACTAGTTCAGTGATAATGGACGTCATACTAAACTCCAAATTATACACAAGAAACTAAAATTAAAAATCATACAAGACTAACAAAGGCCAGAGGCTCCTGACTTGAGACAGACACAAAATTCTGGAGGAGTTAAACATATAGTGTATATTTTTCAGGTTCTGCACTGCAATACAAGTCCTGTAAATGGGGAGACTAATATCAGTGCTGCCGGAGTTCTATATATAGTTGAGGATCAGGATAAAACTTCAGGTATTTTATACTACAGGTCATGTTAGTGAGTTCTGTCACCTATCCAGCATAAACAAATTACCTAGATAGTCACATGAGACCATATTATGAAGCTGACAGAAGTTCATGTCTTTCATCATTGGAGTGTCACTGTGATACAATACCCCGTTTATGTCCACCATGTAAGATGTTGCAGGGATCATGAAAAAACCAGACATGCATCCGTCCTGCTTTATTAGTGCTCTTTGTACATATATTGACAGATTAATATGAAACTTGTATCATAGGTATATTTCAGCAATGTCTTGGACAAGTTCAATAGAATTTTTAAATGATTTGAATTTATATTACAATGGAATTTTTATGGAAAATTGCATCATTAGTGCTTTCATGTGTACAATTTGTGCCAAATTTTAAACTTATATCATAGGTTTATACATTGTATCAGCAATGTCTTGGATGATTTCGAAAATCAGTGCCTATCAATTATTTTTCAAAAAGTTATGTCCATTGGGAACATTAAATTTTTGGAAAATTGCATCATTAGGGCAGAACAGTGCAAAAACAATATGGAGAATTGCATTGTTAGCTCTCTCATATGACAAAATACTTGCCAGAGTTTTATGAAACTTGGTAATTTCTTGGATGGAATCAGTGCCACTCAATAAATTTTTACAGAGTTGTGCCAGAATTTAATATACTTATGTCATAGGTTTATGTCAGCAATGTCTCTGACACTTTTAAAAATAGGTTTTTATCATATTTTTAACAAGATATGCCCTTTGAATTATAAATTATATATTACAATGAAAATCCTATTGCTTTTGCTCTGAAGCCTTCATTTCTCATGAGATATAAATAAAAAGTTAAAAGAACAAACTATTTAGTTATTACATTTTGTACTTTTGTACCTTGGATAGATAATTTTTTTGCAACACTGAGGTACATCGATAGTCTGTTCTTTAATTATTTTTGTCAATATAAAAAAAAACTTAAATAAGTCCAGGATTTTGTAGTCATTAAAAAATCACAGAGTTAATCTGAGTAGACATGAACTGGCTTCTCATGTTAGACATACGTAAATAAAGAAAAGACAAAATCTAGATAAGATGTAGGATTGTATGACTGAGGGGGCAGAGCCAAATAATCTCCATGGCAATGAGATGTGGCAATGGTAATACATCTGCATACCAATTATCATTGACCTACATGTGTACCACTAGTTGTACCCCATAAAACTTACCAAATCACACACTAATACATTGTTGACACCATCACCATTGTCGCTGCGGACTCTGGAAACAGTTCTTCCTTACATTAAGATTTGGCTTGTGTGTCTGTTTAATGGGCAACAAGGACCACATCATATTTGATTTACTGCTGTACATTAATCTCTTAAGGGGGAACAAGGTTCATAAACAAGGTTTAATTTACTGCTGGAAGCTAATCATTTATCCTTCTATTTTATTTTGTGTGTAAACAATAATTTAGCCTCTTTATATTACAGAAGATCAAAGTTCCACAATGGATCATCAAGATGACATTTCAGAGCAACCAATAAAAGATGAGGATGTCAAGGTCAACCAAAGATCAGTATCAATCAGATGTTTGGATTGTAATGAAACCTTTGCAACTCATGAAGAACTTACAGAACATTGCAAGCAGACACATAGAAAATATCCAAGTCCAAAAATGTTGAAACTGTCAAGTTTTAAATGTTCTTTCTGCACAAGGGTTTTTCAGAGTAGTAAGTTTCTAAATCAGCATGTGGAGGAAAGCCATGGTCCCAATGAATGTTTTATATGTGGGAAGGAGTTTGCTTTGAAACGTTACCTCAGCATGCACATCAAACGACATTCGGACGGAAATAAAAAACATTCTTGTGAAATTTGTGGATGGAAATTTTTAGAACGATATAAGTTAAAATTACACATGGAGTCACACAAACCAAAATCGGAGAAAAATCTCCCCCATGCCTGTCATATATGTAAAAAACAGTTTTATAACAAGGCTACGTTAGATGATCACGTTAACACGCATACAGGAAATAGACCATTTAAATGTGATATTTGTTCTTGTTCGTTTGCTCACCGTATCGGACTTAAGCGACATCTCATTACACATGAACCAGTCAAACCTTTTAAATGTGGAGTTTGTCAAAAGGAGTTTTCATTCCGAGCCAAATTAGACGAACATTTTATAACTCACACAGGAGAAGGAAAATATGTCTGTAACAGTTGTGGTAAAATCTTTACCACTAAATCATCTCTCAAACGTCATTCAGACAATTGTTCCAATAAAACATTATCCACAATTATATCCACATCGGGAAATAGTGCTGAACCTGTAACAACTGAGCTTAATAGTTCTGAAGCTGTTTTTATGTGTGGAATTTGTTCTGTAGTTTTTGATACTTTGGAAAAAGCAAGCGTACATGCAGCTTCACATGAAACATAAAATTTGTGTCTTAATTCATTACTTTCATTTTGTACAATTTCTCAAGCTTCCTATTCCTATCTCAAAGCACTTGTTCACTGTAATAAAGTGTCATATTGACAATCACGTAATACTGGTGCCCTTAAATAAAGTGCAATGTTGACACATACTACTGGTTCCCTGCAATAAAGTTCAATTGCCAAAAGCGTATAGAAATATTTGCTCTCTACTTCAGTATTGAAAAAATATTTTATGAGGAAGTTAAGCTACACAAATTGCTTGATAAAATAAACTTTAAAGCCCATAAGGGAGCTACCATTTGATTTTTATGGGGGGGCTAGGATGAAAAATTTTGTCCTGCATTTTTTTTTAGCTGTAATCTCTGTCCTGCCTTTTTATTTTTCACTCTAATCGGTCCTGCCTTTTTTTTTTTAGTTTATCCTGACTTTTTTTACCTAAATTGTCGTCCTAACGGGTTTTTTTTTGCAAGTGTCACATCCTGCCTTTTTTTTTACTCAAAACTCCTGTCCTGCCTATTTTTTTCAAATTTCGTCCTAGCCCCCCCCCATAAAAATCAAATGGTAGCTCCCTAATATCCATATACATGTACTTACATATGACATGAAAATGTTTGGGAATATAATTTTGCTTATCATGGCAATTTACCATTATAACTTCA